>NW_026294802.1:55451048-55488548 GCF_026119805.1 Tympanuchus pallidicinctus
TGTGAGATACATTGTTAAATCGGAGGTGGGGGTGCATTCTCTGCTAAGTACTCCGTTCCCCACGTGAGGCTATCTATTGTTTCTTGAATGATCTTAACGACTCTGCCTGGCGGAATTTGCCTGCTAGGCCTTTCGCACTAAAAGCTCACTGTGTGAGAAAGGGCTTCCCAGCTCTGTCTCCAAAAATGTTTCCTACTTGCATTGACAGCCTGTCTGTTTGAAGCCCAGATTTTAGCTCACTTGCTATTTTGCTGAGGGTCAGGTGCACTGGGAAGGTTCTCTAAACATGTTGCTGATTTGTGGTTGAGTTGCAAGTGGAAACCATGAGATACTTCTGTTTCTTAACAACTTTTGTATCACTACGACCAAAATATGCGCTGTGGGCGGAGGCTGTGTGTCCGGCCGGGAGGCTGTACAAGGCTGAGCACAACAGCAGGTGAACCTCAGTGTTCCCGTTGTCTGGTAGCACACGCCTGGTACTTCTGTTTCCTAAGTTTCCAATCTGTTTCCTAAGTTATTGGCTTAGCATACCCACCCTGGTGCACAAACACGTGCAAAGCAGTTGTGTGTTGGGGGCATATTTTGGAGCACAGGGCTCAGGTCGACTAGCTTGTGCAGAGTGGGCCCAGCACAGGGATTCTGAGGGGAACTCTGCAGACACCATCAACTCTTCAGGAAGAGGTCTGTTCTGAGTGCCCACCCATGGCTGCTCATCCTCATCTTCTCTTTCTGAAGGCAGCAGAGGGTGCACGCCAGCAGCAGCACGCCCAGAGCAGGTCCAGTGGTTTGCTGTACTGGTGGCACTGCTCCCACATGGGGTGCGGTGTCCACTGTGGGATTGTGGCTGCAAACCGTGCACTGCGCTGAGCTATAGAGCCAGGAGAATTAACATTCCTTGCAATTGTCCAACCGTCTTAATTACTTGCCCAACATTGTTCCTTGCTATTAGCTGCCTGAGTCATTTTGGGATTTTCCAGACACGACTCCTATCCAGTTTGTTAGCCAGGAAGCAGAAAAGAAATTAGCTGTGGCTGGGCCACAGCTGATTGTGGTGCTCCTAACAGGCTGTGCTGGATCCTGGGTCCAGCACCGAGCGGGGGCTGCGGGTGGGCACACAGCGCCGGGCAGCGCCGCTCCTCATCTCTGCTCCTACTTTTATTAAGCATGCCTTCAACCCTTCGATGTGATAGGAAAAATCAGTGGCATAGGTCTCCCTCTTTGTTCTGGGATAAGCGGCAAGCTTGCCTTCTGCAGCTATCTTGATCAATGAGCAAATGCCTGATATCAAAACCACATGGAAGGAGCGGAGCTGCAGGGCGATCCCCTGAGAGCGGTTTTGATTGGAGCTCCGAGTTTGGTGTTGAAGGAGGAGGGAGACAGACAGGTTGTTTGAAAAAATTCCCTTTGGACCAAACGCTGATGTTGGAGCTGAGCTACAAACACTTCTGCTGTAAGAAGAGCAACTTTATCAGTTTTCTAGGTTAAATGCTGCTCTTTGGAACGTAACACGCACTCTGCCTAGTTACTCCTCTGGCCACATCTTCCAGCAGCTTGTCAACATTAATTGTGCATCCAGTGTGACTGTTATTGCACTAATTAATTACTTAATTTTTCAATACACGTTTTTATTTTTATTTAAAATCCCCCTGTTGGCAGAGCAGGAGGGCTGGCTGTGGGGCTGCGCCGTGTGCTGCCCTCCCGCCCGCAGGCTGCCTGCTTCTTGCTGCAATGGATACACACTGTAGGCAAGTAGTTTTTTTAAACAATGTATTCCCAGTGGATTTCACAATCACAAAGCAAGGCGTTCTCCTTTAGAGCAGTCTCCAGAGCCATTTGCTCTGCTATCAAAGGCAAATTCACTACCTGTCTGTAATTTTCCCTGGGAAACAGTGTTTGCTGCACCATCTCAACATTTACTGCAGCAGTTAGGGGGCATCTAATTAAACATTTGGCACATGCAATGAGCAAAATGTGGTATAGTGATATAAAAATTATTAAACATCAATACAAGGTTAATTTTGACCAATTGAACAGCTTTGTTTGAGGTTCCCATTGACAACCAAACTGCAAGGTTTGATGCAAAGCTTCACATTGCGGCTTATCTCCCCTTAATTAAAATCAAAATATGAGCAACAACATGGAGATATTTTGTAGGCATCTTGGAAAAGGAGAAGCAGAAGCTCGAGTGATGGTTATTTAATAAGATTATAATTGGAGAGTTAAAGCCTTGTGATCAGCTTGAAGACTGGTTTGGTGCTGGTGCAGCTCTGTGGCAGGCGAGCCCCAGGTGCCTGGCCGAGCATCCCTTGCCGACATCTGGAACCAGTTGCAATACATCACTGTCAAAACTGCTTTCTATACGTATCTGCATTTACACATTAGTTACCCACGCAGCACTCATCAAAAAAGCTGAACAATCTTGACATGGTGTCCCTGGTGGAACGGCAAAGGTGAACCGAAGTTGGGAGGCAGTGTCTCGCGTCACTGTCTGCTGAGCTTTTACAACAGGAAGCCTGATTAAAACTGAAAGGAAAAATTTATCGTCAGCTTCTGCTTTGTATCATTTCACTTACAAAAGGAGTATTTTTTTTCCATATGAAACATTTTATCATGCGGGCTGTAGATGCTTTTAGTTTCCATTGTTTGCCTTCAGTACAGAACAGTGTTTTGCTGGACCGGTTACTGTGGAAAGATTGCTGAATAGGCTTTAGGTGTCTTATTATCCACATAATTTCCTCTTTCTTGCTCAATTCTTGCTTTGATTACAGGACCTATCTGTAGTTCATTCAGGTTTGTTGCACAGGGATTGATGTAACTTGGATCGAGTGTGTCTATGTAACATGTTAATATTACTGCGTGATTCTGTGCGTGTCACTGCAGTGAGATGAGCAGCACTCGTGTCTGTCAGCGGTGAGAACTGAGGAGCAGAAAAGAGAATAACTGAGAATTTCCTTGGGAGCTTAGGGATTAGAAGTTAATTAGAAGTTAAAAGTAAAAATGTTGAGGAACCAAAATGAGCAAAGGATAGAGCTTGTCAGATGTGTCCTCTAGGACACAAGCTGGCTGCCTTGGTAGGAACAGAAGATTTCACTCTTGGTGCAAGGTTTAAAAGGGAGGCGATGCAAAATACTATATTTATTTTTGCAATTAAAAATGGATCTGCCACTGTGCACACTGGCAGTAAAAGCCAGAGCTAAATCATGCTGCAGCCAGCTGGACTCTGCCTGCTCCTGAGGGCACGGCCACAGGGACACAACCCCCCATGGTGCTGGGAAGCTGCCACCCTCCTGGGAGCTGCTGGCAGACGTGGCTTCTCCAGGCCCCACTGCAAACCTTCCCTGCTGGAGCTGGCGCTCACTGCCACCAAAGGCAGTGGTGAGTGAGGTACCAGGGGGAGGGCTTTTCCTGAGGGCAGCACCTGGCTTTTGTCCTTGTCCATTTTTCACATGCGGCCAAAGATGAAGGAGAAAACAATTCCAGTGCCCAACACAGATGGTGAGAGGGCTCCTAACGATGCCGTAACCGTCCCTTTTGAGGGTTTTAACCCTAACCAACAGCAAATCCATCCTGTTAGGCCGTGAGTGACTAGCAGCCTTCTCCATTTGGCTGTGGAACCAGGCAGTATCCTGAGGGCATCTTCCTGCCCCTTTGCTGGTCCTGCAGCAGCCCACAGAGTGCAGATGGCACCCACCAGTCGTGTGTGCAGCACTGCGTGCCCAGCACCCAGCTGTGTGCCCCACTGAGCTGCTGCCGCCAGCATCGCTTCCAGAGCACTTGGGCCAGCAGCGACACAGCCCTGACCAACTGGGAACAGGGAAGATGGGCCACGTGTGACCGTAGCTCCAGGAATGGTGTCACAGGTGAGAAAGGTTGGGAAAGGCAGACAAAATGTTCCCAAACTAGAGATGTTCTTAGAAAGCTTGGGAAACTGCTGTGCTTTTCTCTAACAGCTCGCTAGGCTGGCAGCATCTCCACGTGGATCGCATCAGCGCTGCTCTCAGGACCGTGCCGATGGGCTGTTTGTTTTACACACAATCTCTGGCTGCCATTTCATGCAGTATCAGCTCTACAGGCATTGCAACCGAAACAAACCTGCTAAGCTATTTTGGGGTCCTTTTCAGTAGTGTTTCATGTGCAGTTCTCCTTTGCTTCTTATTTTCACACCATCGTTCCTGGAACTCAGAAAATTCTCCTCTGGAACATGACCGTGTGACTCAGCCTTCCTGTGCAGTGCTGCATCTGCTGGCACATCCTACAGAGCTCAGGGACGCTGCCCTCACCAAATGGGTGAGAAGCAAATGGGGCAGGGAGTTACTTAGGTTGGTTCACAGGGAGGAGAGAAGAAGCATTCTGGAATACAAGGAGCATAGCTCATTTTTCATAGTTCCCTCTCCAATGGCATTGATGCCATGCTATGCTTCATGACTTGCTGTTTTCATTAGACATGTCCACTAGCTCTGGAAATGGCGATAAAGTGCCTCTCTAACTGGTGTTTACTTCAGTAACTAGACAAACAAGAAATATTGCAAAGTTTTGGAGATGGACGTACTTCGTCTTGAGTGATTTCAGTTGTTTGGATACTTGTAGCATTTCTGAGGTTCATTTTTGGCAACATTCATGTAACCTCTGCATAGAAGAGCAAAACAAATTTTGTGCAGATTCTGTTACTCATTAGCAAAGGAGAAAAGCCCAAAAATGAGGATGCTGGCACTGCACTGCACTGCTCCTGGGTGCTGGGGAGCGCAGGCCAGTGCAGAGCTGGCAGGTGGTGCTCAGTGCTGTGCCTCAGCTCTGTGTGAAGCCCTGTGCTGCTGTGTGCTGACGGTTGGACCAGGACGGAATCGGGTCTGGTGACTGCGGCCATTGTTGGTGCTGATAATCTCTGCCCAGGCTGCTGACAGGAATGGCATTATCTTTGCTTTACAGACTAACGGAATATGATAAAATCAAAGTTCATTTTAAAGCAAACAAAAATAAAGGAAGTACTTACATTGACTTTTTACTCAGGTTCCTGACTCTGCTTTTCACTTTAATAACATAAGCTTCACTGATAAACAGAATTGGTGCCCAATGAGCCTAAACTGAAATCTCAAAACAATAGCAACAAGAAACCAATTAGGGTTCCGCTTGGTTTTATGTGAAGTGTAAGCACTGACTTTGTGGAATCAGTACAAAACATGAGTGATGCATGAAATGGAAATTTCCTGGCTGGTGTGTAGAATAAGTACAGACAGCATGCAGCCTACTTGAGCCAGGGAGAGGACACTCTTGGACATCTGCCAGCAGAAATCATCCCTTTATGTGGAAGTTACCTTTTACTTTCTATTTCCTTTGATACCTTCAGAGCGATACATGATCAGACTGACTTTATCATGTATTTATGTCAGTCCTTCCCCAAAGACAGACAGAGGGACATGGCTGGGGCTGAGGGACAGCCTTGGCAGGAACTGTCAGGTGCTGCCTCAGCGCTGAGCTGTTCCACAGAGGTCGAGAGGACGTGATGTGCTCCCAACAGTCACTGCCACCTCCGCATGCGGACGTCCTGGGGCACAGGTCTGCATCTCACCAATGGGGAGGAATGAAAAAATCTCAGGAATGCGCCTTTGGTTGGGACTCAGGATTTAAATCTGTGTCTTGGCTAGAAGTATGCTGACTCAGATGTGGTTAAAACAAGTTCAGACCCAAACATCTGGGTCTCCTGAGTCACATGGAGAGTCGACCTGATCCTGTGCTGTCCCTGTCGGCAGTGAGGAGCCGATGTGTGTAAGGACGGAGGCAGCAGTGGACGGGCCGGGTTCTGTGGGCAGAACCGCAGTCCCCACCGGCAGCCCGGCCTGCTGCTGCCCCCAGCCTCAGTGCCAGGCTTTGTTGTGAATTAAGAGTAAAACTCTTTCTCTGCCACAGAAAAAAACTACCTCCATTTTTCAGAGTGCCTCTGTTTATATAGTTTATGGGAGAAGAGGGCTCTTAATATTTCAGTGTCACGACCATAAAATGAAAAGGTTACTGCTTGCTACAAAGGCTTGCTTGAATCCAGCACCAATTAATTTTCAATCTAAAATATATGTCTCCTGGCCGCCTCACAACAGCCGTGAGCAGGAGGTTCCTCAACGCGTTTGAGCCACAAACCCGGTTAAAGGATTAGCCAGCTTTTGCCGTGCTGTTTTGTTCGCCCCCACTGGGGATTCCCGTTATCCTTGATGGACTGTTAGTGGTGACAGTGGGATAGGATAGTTTTCGTGTTTTCCCCTGTTTGGTGTCCATGCTTAGGGCTACCCAGACCTCAGCTTTAATTTTCATTATAGGTGAGAGGGGAGCATATGCTAAAGGCAGGCATTACTGTGCCGAGTTGCTCCTGCAAAATTATCTGCAGAACAGCTTTAATTTATCTGTGCATGGCAGCAGTTCTGCTGGGAAGAGCGAGCTGCAGCTTCCAGCCTGCGATTCCTTGCTGCTAGGTGTAACCCAGCTGTTCTCTAAATAAAAGGGACAGAATAAGGCTTTAAGTTGTACCAGATCATTGCAAACACACACTGACTTTCTGGAGGGTGGATGAGCTTCTCTTTATCTTTATTTATTAATAAAAGACGGAATGCCTTGGGAAACAAAAGGTTTTAATGGCTGGTGCTTGGTATCCTTGACAACACTCCCCAAAGAATATTACATTAGGGCACCAGAGAACTTTTAAAAATAAGTAATGGAATTCCGTCTCTGTTATGCTTTTAGTAGTCATTTCGGCCATGGTGCAGCGAGGTCATAAGCTGAGCTCAGTGAAGGGAGCCAGAACACGAAATGATGCTGAGAGAACGTCTGGGAGATGAGAGGTACAGAATTACAAGCGAAAGTGCAGGCCTGCTGAGGCAATTACAGCTTAATGGGGTCATTTGGAAGGCAATTGCCAGGGGTTAATGTAGTATGGAGAGATGAGGTGAGATTGAAGTGAAATTTGGGGCTGGAAATGTGTTAAGATGAAAGATCAGAGTGCAGCGGATTCTGCAGTGCAGAAGGTTTATATCATGCAAAAAATTTGAAAAAAAAGGTAAAAGTAGTAGCCAGATGTTTTAAGATAAATAAATAAAACCTTAAGTAAACGCTTTGAGAAAGTGAAATAGCTGTATAAAAATACCTTGTGCTCGGGAAGGATTGTAAAGTGCAAGACGGTATTTAATACAGCATGAAAGGACTTCATTTGAAGTGAAAGTTCTGTTGCATTTGTCTGCACATAGACAGAGGCAGCGTGGCTCGGCTGTTTCCATTATGGATGCAGTGTAGTGCTTTATGAAAATATCGCTGCTCCCTGAGCTGTTGTGCCTTATTTAAAGAAATCCGTTGTTGTGAAACAAAAAGTGAGAAACAGTCCCTTATACAGATATTTTGATATATTTGTAATGGATTCATCACATTATCTTTTCAGGCATTAAAATAATGCTCATAAGATGTCAAAATATTACAAGAATTACAAGCTAGCATTCTTTGAGAGTGGGTATTTTGGTTCTGAGAAGTATGCTTAAATATTACAGGTGTTTAAATTAAAAATGTCAAACCATGAAGGCATAATGGAAGTAATCATTTTTACACAGTTTTAAGCCGCAGCGTTGGAGAAAGCTTTGCATTCCAGACTATTGTGAATGAGCGGAGTTCATAAGCATTCAAAGGACAAAAGAGATCATTATGCTTTGTTACCTCAGCCAGTTCATTACCTTAATTGCTGAGCGTAATCCAGTCTTGGAAGAAAACTCTAGGGCTTTAAGGAGATCAGCGCCGGCACCCCATGACACAGAAAATGGAAACCCTTTCCTGCGCCGCGGCCACTCCAGGCGCGCTAAACCTTGATCAAAGGCTGAACTTGTGCGAGGGTCGGCCATGTGAAAATCCCCCGGAGCTGCACCATGCGCTGAACCGTAATGAAGTGCAGGAGGTTCAGCACCGTTCCGCGCGAGTGTGACCGTCCTGGATCACTGGCTGGCAAGAGCACATTATCATCCTCTCAGATAGGTGAAGTTTTAACATAGTTCTGTTTAGTAGGGATAATACGTCTCTTTCTGTAGCAGCTCTCTGCATACGACGTGAATTGAACAAACTCTTAATGTGCAATAATACCGTGGAGCCGAGAGACGGAGCATGGCGCTTTCCATCAGGCAGGAGGCCACTTTTCCAGGAACAGCTTGTTAAATTCTCCTTAGCTGCATGCAAGGAGAGGCATTTGCAGGCAGGCGTTTGACTGCAGAGCCGCGTCTCAGCTGTGAGACGATGCTGAGGAGTTTGTTTGGGAAGATCGGATTTATTGTAAATACATCAGAGTGAGTGGCTTTTTCCACCGGTGTTTCTCTGACATGTGTGTGCTTTATGTCTGAGCCCGTGATACGGTCTTCCTACCCTTGTACAGTTGCATATATTAAGGCTTTTAAGAAATATAGTAAAACAAAAAATATGACCTTTAAAAGCATGGTTGAGTTGCATTCATTCTATAACCATCAAAGCAACTCTTTACTGTTGTAAGGTAGAAAAATCAATGATGCAATCTTTTTCCTTTTGCCTCGTGCAATCCGTAATTGAAATGGAAAATCAAATGAACGGCTAACAGATAATTGTTTTATCAATATTCCCTGCCTGCCCTACAAGGGTCAGCCTAGAATGATCATGAGCCACGGATATGATGAGGACAAAATGTGAAATTGAACAGCAAGGAGGCAATAAATCAACCTTGACAAGAAAGAGTGACCAGCATGTAGCTCTTGTAGGCAGCTTTTGGGACACTTTTTGTCTCAGGTGTCTGCACTGATTTAAAAATGTGAGAATATAATATTTGAAGCTCTACCAGTGGGTAAACAACTGCAGACTATTTCTAGGTTAAGGCATCATCAAAGCAAACACGCTGCAGCTGAAAATCAGAGGATATTGGGGCAGAGTGGAAAAAACCCCACTGTATAAGAACAGAGAAATAACAGAATATTCCTAGTTTGTTGCAAGCAAAAAATTCCTGTGTCCTCCCATACGATACTAGAAAAACTAAAAGAGATAGTAAATATATTAAAATGCATTTTTTCAAGCTGCTCTTTTGCTGCTTCATTGGGCATGAAAAATGCCTTGGATTGTATTTCTGGTATTTTAGGAACTTTTCCATCGCAGTGCTCGTTAAAAAAAAGGCAAAGTCTGGCTGCTTGTTTCACGGTGGTACTGAAAGGCAACTCTGACCGAAAGAACAGCACGGGCCCATGCCACGGAGCAGCGATCCCAGCTGGGGCAGCTGGAGCCCCGGTGCTGAGCTGGTGTTGGTGTCACGCCTCGATACCGCCTGTGCCGGGGGAGCCGAGGGGTGCTGGGCTGGTTCCTGTGCTGCTGTGCCTCTCCAGGGCAGGAGGCCAGCAGCAGGCACCTTCTCAGGCTGACTGGGGATGAAGGGCTGACATCAGGGTCTTCTTGCCCCTGAGAGCGTGTTGAGGGCAGCAGCTGGTGTGTGGGTCCTGCGGTCACGGTGCTCCAGCCCTGTGTCCTCCTGTCCCATCCTGTCCCTCCCTATCCTACCCCATCCACCTCATCCCATCGCACTCTTATCAGCTGAGCATTACTGGAGGACTGGTTTGGGTGCAGTCTGTGTTTGAAGGACACCTCGCAGCCTGGCAGCTTTATTTTTAAGCCTGGCTGTATGTCCTACAGCTGTCCCTTGGGAGGAGGGGACGCAGTGTGTGCACAGTCTTGGAGACGGCACAGGAGAAGCCTAACAAAATAGGTTGCCAGTATGGAGAGTATTTTTTTTTTTTTAGGCACAGTATTTTAAACACACTCTGCCCTCCTTCCCCCAGGGGCAAGGCTGTTTGACTTAGAAACTATTTTTACCATTGGTTGCTCCAATTCATTCTCCATCAGGCCCCCCCTGGGCACCGTGGCCTGGGCCTTGCAGAGCAGGAAGCGAGCCCTCTGCTGCAGGGCTGTGCCAGGCATGGATCAGACTGGGGGGCCTGGGCAGGATGGAAGGGCCCCTGGGCCCTCTGGGCAGCTCCCAAATGTAGGATTCCCTCCTACCGTGTCCTTGGTGTAGGGAAGTGTCAGCTGCACTGTCACTGTCCTCCTTGCCCTTGAAACCAGCACAACTCAAGCAGGAGTCTCTAATTCATCAATGGATAAAAATAGAGGGGAGTGCTGCAGGAGTGCTGCGGGAGGATCCAGGAGCTGAGAAGGAACCTCTGTGCCATGTGCTGGAACTGGGAAGATCCCTGGTCCTGCCAGGCAAAAGCTTTTTGTTGTAGCTTTGAACATGTTGTGCTTTTTCCCTCCTGAGGGCAGGAGATAAAGCCCAGCGTGTGAGGAGATGTGCAGACAAACACAAAAGATCACATGAGAGCATGGCAGGCTTCCCTCCCCATGTTTACTGAGCACATGGCACCTATAGGCCTTGTAATGAGCACAGCATAAATCCAGGCGTGCTGGAGACGTGGGTGCGATCCACCACATCTTTAACACGCTGCCCAGAAATGCCTTAAATACATATTTACACACGGTGCCCAGGACTGCAAACAAGCTGTTCAAGCTGCCAAGCTGCTAATCCGCATTTTAATGCCTGTCTCTGGCTGGTCAGATGAGCATGCTGCATACTGGGGTGCCCCATGTGTGTGTGCAGCAGGGCCCGTGCTCCTGCAAAGCCTCTGAACGTTTTGCTCCTCAGGTCAGGAGACCTTGGGGAACGGTGGTTGCTCGTGGTTGGGGCTGAGGCCACGTGCTTCTGTTTTACCAAGTGCTCAGAAGGCTGTGGGGTTCCCCCTTCCCGTCGGCAGCACTTGGAGCAGCCTGGAACAACGGGGCTGCCCTCCGTGACAACATCCCCAAAATGTGCGCTGATAGGTGCAGTTTCTGTTTGAGGGCAAGGGCACTGGCTCTGCATCACCCGCAGTGGCACTTCTCTGTGTTGAGCCCTGAGGCTCTGCAATTGCTGCTGGCTAATGGCCTCTGCTCGGAGCACATCCACCGGGGCCTGGCTGCCCCTCATTGTGCGGGGTGGAGGTGGGGGCACCCCGGGTGCCTGGTGCTGGTGCTGGGATCCAGCATGATCGAGGCACGGATGGCAGGGGTTGGGCAGCAGCCTGCTCTGTTGGACTTTGGGTTCAGGGAGGAGTGGGATCGCTCTGTTCTTACTGACACTGACATAATAATTCAGTTTCCTTCTTGAATTAGATTTGAGGAATTTGAAACTTAGCTCTCGCAGTGCTCCTCTCCCAATTTATTACGTATGCTTAAATAAACACGTTGAATTAACTTTATAAGGCTTGTAAAAACTACAGATAAAACTGCTCTAGGAAATCAACATTCTAAATCATGCTAAGTCTCTTCCCATTTTGCTCATCCTCTAGCAGGGCATTGACAAAAATATGAAATTGATTTGGTTGAAGGGTGTTAAAGAGCCGACAGCCAAATGTCACAAACAATGAATGGCTGCAGTGCTGAGAAAATCAATAGGGAGGTTAAAGCTGGTCTTGTGAAAGACTTGGCAGACTGCTCTGTTCCAGGAAGATATCTGTCTTCTGGCCTTGGTTGCATGATCAAAAGGAAAACTTGATAGGTTTAATGAAGGGAGATACTGTAAAACTGACAACAGAAATATAGACACTGTGGTAAACTGCAGTGCACATCAGTGAGTGGAGCTATTAGATACATTTTTCAGTCTGAAAAAATATTTATAGGTAAAGATGTCAAAAAAATATTAGTGCATTCCTCCACTTCTTCACATTAACTCTGCATTCAACACACGCGTTTGCATGGAGTAAACAAAGGTTTGTGCTGTGCTTAATTGTACAACAGGATGGCAAATGCATAGGGCAAAATAATTAGCATGATAATTAGTGAATCGTAATGTTTTCAAATAATTGCGTGATGAGGTTGCACAGCCAAACTGAGATTGGAATCTCTTTGTTGGGAGATGATATTTTAGCAAATGGTAACAGATAGGGAAAAGCGAAGCGCTGCTTCATCCGTTGGAAGCACGGCGGTGTGGCAGCAAGCTGTGCTGCAGCCGCGCGGTGTGCGGCCCTGAGCCTCACGCTGCTGCTGACGGATACACGGTGGGCTTAAAATCAGCTTTGTGAATATTAGGCCCACAAATATAAATGAGAATGCCAGCCACTAAAAAAGGTTAATAATGCTAGATTAATTTTGTTTTTGAAATCTGCTTGTAAACAAAATTTGCACCGATTTACACCTGGCCTATCAGCAGTCCTCCTATATAACATATTGCATCGTTAAAGAAAAAAATTGTTGAAGGTCTGAATTATTACTTCCCACTTATTTGTTTTCCAAACACAGCATTGCACGTAAGACTAAACTGTGTAATAACATTTGAAGTGATGTGGCACCTTTGCAGCATTTGTTTTTCCAAAGCACTGTGTTAAGCATGTATGTTCATTCACCAGCCTGCTTGTGCTGGTTGTCATCTGTCAGTTAGGGGTATCTTTTCTTCCTCTTTTTTTTTTTTTTTTTAGAAAAATGAACTCATTAGTTTAAAACTCCCAAATGCCACATTCAGCTCAAACAGAGAAGATGATAACCTGTAAAAAAAAGAGAGGAGAAAAAAGAGAAGGAGTCTGGCAGGTTTTCTGCAAGTGGACGCTGTAATAAAAATGCCCCCTACTTTGTTGGGATGGTGTTTGTAGGGCTGCTGCCATATGTTACTTTCCTTTTTAGCTGGGATTATGCCATCATTATTGCTGATAAAAGCTGTTTACTGCCTTGGCAAAGAAGTGATGCTTGGCGCAGTTTGGAAGCCGCCATTCAGTTTAGAGAAAAGTGCATTTAGTGCCAGATGCTAGATCCAGGGGCTTTGTTATCTTCTCCCATTATTGGGATTGTCCATTGTCTGTTTCTCCCCTTTCAGCTCGGTGCTGGCTTTGTTGGTGGCAGCTCGGCTCCCCGGGCCGGTGCTCAGGGCAGGGCCAGCGGAGCCCTTCCTGCAGCCGTGGGCACCAGGGCCTGGCACAGCCACTGCCGTGGGGGAAGAACTGGGAAAATGCGCAAATGAAAGAGAACGTCATACCTGGGTCCAAGGTGCCATAATTCATGCGTAAATGCTTTCAGCATAGCCTAAAGGAGCTGTTGGCCGTTGTTGCCAGGATTCCATTAAGAACTGTTTCTCTATACAGGAGAGAGCGCGCCCAGCCTGACCTTCGCTGCAAGCTGTGGTGATGGACGCTGGTGGCTGGTGGTGGCTGTGCCCAGCAGGGTGCTGTGTGTGCTCAGGGGCCGGCCCGGAGCTCCTGGTGGGCTTCGTGCCGTAAGGAGCAGAGATTCTGGCCTTTGCATGTGTGTCCATAGCATGAGGGGATGTGCAGCATCAGCCAGCAGCCAAGCAAGGCCCTGGGTGTGCTGCTGGCCACAGGCGTGCTCCCGGCCGCTCCGTGCTGCCTTCCCCTTCTTCTAATGAGCTTGTTTCTACTCACTCCCCAGGTGAGTCAGTCTGGATACACTTGGAAATGTTACCCTAGCTGTAGAAGTGGGCTAGCTGTTTGCGAAATGAACTTGGGGCCCACGTCCCTTTTGTTGGGTCCAGGGGTACTGCTGGAGTGGGCTCTAGGGCTGCCGCAAGCCCCCGCACCAAGCTGGGTGCCCTAGGATGGTGTCCGAGGCCGGCGTCCCGTGCTGGGGGCTGTGCCGCACTGCAGCAGCATTGCTTTGCGAGCCAGATGAGGCTGGTCACTGCACAGCACAGCGTGGGGCACCCTGTTAGCCTTCTCTGCTCTGTTATTCTTTGGGGATGAGTCTCTGACCTTATTTCTTCTGTTAAGAGAGATGCATCTGGAACCAAATGAGGGCAGTAAAGTATAATAGAAGGCTTTACAAATGAAAGTTTTGTTTCTGCTTGTGCAGTACCTTGTTTCCCCCTCGTGTATCCTGGGAAATCAGGCTGATCAATAGTTCCCATTTCAGCAGAACTGCAGCTAGCGTTACAACTGTATAAAATTTACAACATTGTCTGCTGTAAATTTTAATTGGAAAAACCTTATAGCTTTACCTTCTATCTTCACACATTTAAATGTATTTGGTTTAAAAAAAAATCAAACAAATTTACGATGTATAATATTGTGTCATACACTTTTTATTGACAGTGTAATATAACCAGCACAGACCCACATTCCTAACAGAGAAAATGGCCTCGCAGTGCAGGGCTGCCCAGCAGCAGGCTCTGCCCAGCACTGCTTGCACAGCTCTGCTCCTGCCACAGGTCAGGCTTAAAATGCTGTGCGATACAGTTATTGACTCTAATCTGGGCATAAACACAAGTCCTCAAGCACCAGCCCAATTAATAATTTGCATAATTAACATGCATATTAAATAGGGACTGGCCTTGCATCTGTATTTGCAGTGATAGGGGTAATGAGGGCTAGCGGAGCGGCGCCTCAGGCTGGCGTGAGCAGACGCGTGGCAGCAGTAATTTTTGCTTGGATTGACAACTGCTAGACAAGCAGTCCCAGCATAAAGCTAAACCCCGTTTGGCAGAATTAATCGTTGACAAACTGCTCTTAAAGCTGTAACATTGTTTCTGTCAGTTGTTCGGTTTGATGTCACTGTTAGACATAATAAATCAATAGTGTCAGAATTTGGTAATGTTTATAGCTAGCAAGGTTTATTATTTCATATGACTGTCATGTACAAATAGTGGTTATCATGGCTGCCTCTAAATTATCAAAGGCAGAATATCGCCTGGAATATATTTCTTAAATTTCTTCTCCAATGAATCCTGTTGAATGCTGGCCCTGCTGGGGCCCACTGGTGTTTTGGGAGGGATCGCTCCGCCCTCCGCACGGTTTTAAATAAAATCTTCAGCACTGCGCAGAACAGCATTTTTTGTGTCTGTCTCACAGGCTGCGCTTCAGGTCTGTGCCTTGGGAACCTTATTTCCTTATTTGCTTGTCTGTGGGTGAGTTCATGCTGAGGAGCGGCCGTGGACAGAGGCCCCGTGGGTGCGGGGCTGGGATCCCATGCCCCGTCCCATGGCCCCGCTCCGCTGCAAGGCCCAGCCCATCAGCTCCCCCTCCTTGCAGGTCCTGAGGAGATCCTGCGCAGAGCCGGTGGGACGGGGCGCTTCCTGGGCTTGGTGAAGCTGTCCCCTCGCCACGGCAGCGTGTATAAATTACTACAATAAATTACTGCAGCCCCAGGGTAAAAGAAGCATCAAGTTATGACTTTTACATGAGTATTTAGTCAGCCATTCAATAAAAAATAGGTCTTCCAGTTTCACAAGACCATTTATCAGCTACATATTTATTATTTATCATAGCTACACATGATGCAAATGTGAATTACCTAAGCTGCTCCTCCAAGGAGCACTTGCTTTTACAGAAATGTAAACATATATAATACAGTCCGCAAAGTCAGTTACTAAGCTTTGAAAGGAAAAAGGAATCAGGGACGCAGATTATGTTTTGCTTTTATTTCTGTATGACAAATTGTCTATGCTGCAGTTTCCTTCTGCAAGTCCTTCCCAGGATTCAGGTCTCCCAGCTCCTCTTGCCCTATGTGGCGCTGGCTCAGCTCCAGCTGTGGAGCTAGGGCAGCAATCTTGGGCAGCGCTGGAGGCCGGGAGCATCCCACCCATCTGTGTTGGAAGTCGGTCGTCGAGAAAATGATTTCAATTCTAAAATAGGGATTTGACAATTTTATCCTTGCTCCGCGTAGACTCATGAGATCCTACGGGGCATTTCATGTACATGAATTGCCTTTCAGCTTCAGGAGCCTTTTTGCACCCTTCGGGGATCAGCGGGCGCTGAGCAGGCTGCGCGGTGCTGGGAGCTGTGCGGCACGGCATCACCGGGGGCTGCTCGTCGCTGAGCACAGCGAAACGAGCACTGCGCCGTATCGCCTCTTAATTAAAGTTTGGGTCCATTTCACGACCGCTCCGTGGGCCGTCGCGGGGCCGCGCTTAACGAACGTCAGACCGCCGGGAGGAGGAGCTCGCCGCGGCCCCGCGCTGCCCCGCGGCTGCGCCGCGCCGGCCCGCCATTGGCGCTCAGCACTTGGACAGCTCCGCCCCGCGCTGCCGCTCGGCTCCCGCCTGGCGCCCGGGCCCGGCGGTGACCCCGCGAGCTCCGCGGCGCTTCCGGCGCTGCCCGGCGGGGCGCTCACGATCCCGGGGCCGCGCTCCGCTCCGGGGCGGCCGCTTCGTTGAATGTGGCTTCGCCCGTCGCCGGGCGACGAGGGGCCGGCGGGCGGTTCCCGCGCCCGGGGGATGCGGGGAATAGCGGCGCGGCGGTTAGATGCCAATTCGCTCAGCCGGCAGCGAGCGCCGCGAAATGACAGCTTGGAGGGGCGCGGGGGAGGGCCTGGAAGTGGCAGCAGATTGGTATTTGGAGCGAGGAAGGAAGTTTGGTGGCGATGAATAAGGAAGCTGACATTTGGTGCTCGCGCCCGGCCTGCGTGGGCTGTCCGGGAGCGTCCGCACGGCCCCCGGCCCCGGGCTGCCCGGCAGCTGAGTGCGTGCACGAAGAAAGGCCCCGTAATTGGGGCACGTTGAGCTGCGGGAGGTAGCCGCTCCTCCGCGCCTCGTGTATATTCATGACCCAGCTTGATTGATGGAAGGACAGCGTTTGGTGACACTGTCATTTGCAAGTTGAAAGGTAGACTACAGGCTGGAGCTATGCTCAGATGTGCCTTAGAGGGTCCTACAATAAGCTCATTTGGATGCTGATGATGTTCGCATCTGCATTTCTTTGTTTCTAACTGTTTCGGGAGGACATCTGTTAATTTGTATAGATTAGCTTGGATGTTTTCATTTAAAAACATCAAATTATGTAGCAGGACTGTTTATTATAAAAGTTTCCGGGAAAGTTTACACTGATTCGAGAGCCATGCAGAGCGTAATATTTAAAAGCACAATTAAGAAAAACACACAGTGGTAGCACTCGTGTTGTGTTCTGCCTCCCGTGCCCAGGAATTAAGACTTGTGTGTCTGCTGCAGCGTTATTGGGAACTGTTAGCAAAAGCGGCTGTCGAATTATAAATTCTGGGATAAATGAGGCTTGCCAAATTCCTATCTGCTGGGGAGAGGAGGGCCTCTTCCAGTGGGCAGTGGGAGCCTTCACCTGGAAAGTGGGGGAAAAAGTGAAATGTGATTAATTCAAGAAAGGGAATGCTTTTACCGTGCAATATTTAGTCACATATTTCAAGAATAATAGCGCTCCTGTCAGAGGAGTTACATTTCTCACAGGTGCTGCTCTCAGAGATAGCGGCAGCAGCAGGCAGGAGGCTCGGCGCCTGGCTTAACATTTCCCTCCCAGCACTGCGCTGCCATGGCCTCTGCCCAGCTCACCGGCCCTCGGGTTCATCTGCTCTTGGGAATTTATGCCTGTGACTCCATCTCTGTGTTCGCTCCAGCTGACACATAAGCCCCAGTCACCCATACTGGGGGAGCCGGGAGTCCATAAGCGTGAGCAACGTGGAGGAGCTGGGCAGCTGCCCGAGCAGCAGGGCGGCCGGCAGTGCGCACACGGCAGTGGAGCACCAGCAGTGCATGGCTGTGGGGCGGCCGTGGGACTGAGGTGTGGCAGCTGCGGGTGCCAAGCGTGGCACAGAGCCTGAGCTCGGCCCCAGAAACTCTGCGGCCTCCCCACCTGTCCTGACTCTGCAGGGTCACATGCTGCTCCTGTGCCTGACAGACAGAGGTGCCGTGCACCCGCGGAGTTTGAGGCCAGGCTTCCAGGGCAGCTGGAGCAGTGACGGTGCCCGGGGCCGTGCTGTGGGGATGGAGCGGCTGCCATCCCTGGGGAGCTCCGGGTGCTGCCAGCACTGCCCCCCCTGGGGTGTGGGCCGGGCGAGGGTGCGGCTCCAGCAGCAGCAGGGTGTTATGAGCGGAGCATATGCTGGCCATTAGTCTGTCTTTTACTTAATTTTTTTTTTCTTTTTTAATGCAGTTTACATCGCTAGTGGCAGTGCAGGCTTAATTGCTACCTTGCCTAAATGCAGTTCAGTTTTGTAGTTACTCAAGCAGGAGGTTTTTAAAACTGTGAAATAGTTTTCCTTCCTGCATGCCCCCAGACCAGGTAGAAGATGGGGAAAGAACTGCTAAATGATGTATTTAGAAAAAGCTGTTCTACAAGAGTATGTGAAACATTACAGATCTGCCAGAAGGTCCATTAACATAAATGTTTAACTCAGACACACACAAACTTATGTACCGAAATGAAAATGTTTCATGCATTAATTTGCTGCAGAAGGTACTAACATAACAATTAGAACAACATTCTGCCTGCTTATACTTAAATTTCCTGGGGCACTGTTTCGGTGGTAATGCACAGTGGTGATGTAGCACCTCCTCAGCTCTTTGCGCAGCGCTCCGCAGCACCGCGCCGCTGCAGTTCCTCTGCAAAGTCCACTTCTTGCTGCTTGAACCCGGCGCCAAAGGGGCTGGGGGGGCCATGTTTGGGAGGGGGTCGTGTCCCGCCGTGTGCCCCCCCGCCTGCTGCCTTGCCGTGCTAACAAAGAAGCCTGCCTCTTCCCACCGCGGGCTTTGGAAGTGGATGGCAAGGGCGGATGAAACAAAGAAGAGGAACCGTGGAGCCAACGAGCGAAATGCTGGGCTCATTTTGGTAGTGGTCCCAGTTTAGTTCTCCATCCTGTCCGCTGTTTTTCGGGCTCTGCTTTCCCGGCCCCGTGTTGCAGGGAGGGCCGCCCTCATGAAGGTTCTCATTGCTGAGCCCTCAGCGTGCGCTGCTTCACTGGGCCGTCGTGGGAGCGCGGGGCTCCGGCGCAGTCCTGCGGCCGCTGCGGAGCTGGGGTGGCTGCTGGTGCACTGCTCCCATCACAGCACCGGGCCGCCAGCCCTGCGTGGAGCAGGCGGGGGAGCAGCGACTGCAAACGTTCCTCCTCCGAGCAAATGCTTGTCCTAAACTGAGCACCGTAGAATAAAAATGGAAACATAAAAATAGCAGTTGGAAAGATAAAACAGCATTTATAGTACTAATAAAACCGTTGTGGCTTCCACAGGAAAACATGCTTTGTAACCTAATGCTTACCTGGAAAGACTGTCGAGTTTCTGAGAGTTATAGCTGTTTTTGTAAGAGAAGCACAGAGATTTGCTTCAGGGCTGAGTGATAGATTCTCCTGCCTGGAGCATCCCAGTGTGTTTATACATGGCTTGTATGGCAGCTTTCATAAGACATTTACCCCATGATTTGCGATGAGCTTATGTGTGAATAATTAATGGCAATTAATCCTTAATTACAGTAATTAGGCAAGTCACAGGAAATTAAGCTGCAGCTGGAGAAGACCATGCCTGGGAAGAGAGGATTGGGGGCTGTGTGAATGTGCCATTCACTGACAACATTACGGGGATGAGCAGTATTCAGCAGCTTTGGCATTTCTATTGGCAGCCTTGGGTAGGACAAGAATGCTCAACATTAGCAGCAATCTTTAGTTGTCTACAAGAGTTTTTAGTTCAAGTGCCAAAACGTTATGTTGCATATGGTGATTATCTAAGTTTATTGGTTGCCATAATTCAAATGGGTGTAATTGTTTTTGGCTTGATAGTGACATTAGGAACTGAAGCTTTTATGTGTTCATAGGTTCTGCTGGCATCGGCCGTGGTTCAACTTCTAGGAACAATTTATCCAGGTTTGCAATTATGAAAACAGATCCTACGAAGGGCTTGAAATAGATGGAGAAATTTTCAGTAATTAAAAAAAAGACAGCAGCAAAACTGGCTTCTTAGTCGAGGAGCTAATTGCTTTATTATTAGCTGCCTGCTCCTCCAAATGAAGTTTGCACGAGGGTCGGTGTCTGCAGTGTGCTCTGCTCTGGGCAGTGGCACCATGCGGGAGGAGGAGGGAAGCGCTGTCAGGGATCAGTTTGCACGCAGAAAATCTCATCCCAGAACATCTCACGTGCTCATCCCAAACAACACCATCGCTCTCGCAGGCAGATCCGTCGCAGGCAGATCCGTGCTAGGAGCCTTTTGCCCCGGGCAACCCACAGCGCGGCTGTTGTGCAGCTCAGGAGCAGCAACCTTCCCCGTCATTAGCACGCGAAGTTTTTAAACCCCATGATTAAACATGTTTCAGTAATTTACTGGGCTTCCAAGTGGCGATGTTTGTGCCAGCAACAATCTGGGGCAGAGACGTGGAGGGAAGCGCACATTAGTATCAATGGAACCTACCAAAAGCAATCAGTAATTTATGAGTTTATGGAAGAATGCCCACACGTTCTCATCAAATTACAGGGTTCCTGTAATTTACTCAGCGACTACAAGGTGCACGCTCCCAAACCTGCTGCGGTGTGTTAACTGAACCTCTGATTAGATTTAGTGCAAACAACTAATCTGTTAAAGGGTCCTGGATGAAGAGGCGCTGTGGCCGGACCAGGCAGTATTTCAGGCCGGGAGGACGGCGGTGAGGTGGGGCGCCATGCGGAGGCGTGCTGGCGGCGGTGGCGCCGCGCTGTGTGAGCGCCGCTGCGGTGCGGGTGGCGCTGCGGGAGCCCTGGCGCCTCGCAGTGACGGCCTGCAGTCGGGTTGTGCCGGACCCGCGCCTGTTTGTGGCGCGGAAACGTGAAAAAAATTCAGCTCCTGGTACGTGGGATCAAGATCAATTTTTAATTCACTTGTACGCATGGATGGCTCATTTGGAAAAGAAAATTGTGGCGTCAAAAAAAGAAGAAAAAGACGTTTCAGTGTGCATAGGTTGCTGCATTTATCTGTTTCTGGTGCACTTCAGAGTGGAAATAAGTCACAGTATCTTAATAACGGTCTTGATTTTATAAATGATTTTTCCCCTTGAAATAAGCAATCCATTCATTTTAATATGTAGAATTGGTTTGCTAGCAGGGCGACAGTTTAAAAAGACTTCCAACTGTGACACAAGTGCAACCATATTGCTTCCTATTACTCGCTAAGGTAGTTGTTTAGAAGAGAGAATGTTCTCCCTGGAAATGTTTAAAGTGCTGTAATTTTATTTAGGATAATGAGGATTTATAACAGTGACGCCGTATGAAAACCTGCCTTCAGACGGAGCGAAATCGGCGGTTCGGTTACGGGCGTGCGGGCGGCGGCCGCGTGCGGCGCGGTGCGGAGGCAGTTGTGCTCACACGGCGCATCTGTCACGGCCCGGAACCTTCCCGCTGCCGCGCGGATCATTCATCACCAGCGCGTGTGGATTTCTCGGCTTTAATCGCTCTGGATGGTAATTAAAATCCTGTTTTATAGAATATTTTCGTTTCGAGGCCTGCCCAGATGTGTGGCCGCGGTGGCGCTGCATGGAGCCGTGCCCTGATGGCCGGCGGGCCGCCGTGTGCTGGGGCTGCTGCTGGCTCGCCGGAGCCCTGCCCTTCCACGGCCAGTCCTGCTCCTCGTGCCGCGCCGCCCGCGCTGTGCTGGGCTCGGGGTCTGTCCTGGCGCTGCCTCTAATGCTCTGTTTATAAATCTAAAGGAGGAAGAATTGAACGGTTACAGATTTTATCAGGTTTTATCTCCTCACCGAAAATCTTAGCTCTCAAAACATTTCTAATTTCCCTTATTTGAAGGCTCAAACAGTTTCAAATTACTGCCCGTGGATTGTTCTTGACATCGAGAATGGTAAATTTGAGCTGTGGAAACGCTGGAATGTGTGGTGTGTGCTTTTCCTGAACAAGGGAATTCAGCGGGTAAATTACAGTCATTTACTTGGAGTGTAATTTACTGAGAGCCTTTAGGCAAATGCAGAGAAAGGACAGCAGAAGAGAAAAAATAGCGACAGCGGGGCTGCCCCTCCCTGGTGCTGTGAAACACAATCTATATTCGCATGACAACGATAATAAAAACTTACTTATTTAAAATACATATAATTCTTACTATTTTTTTCAATTCGTAAGGCAGGAATTTGTAAGTATGACTGATTTATGTGAAGATAAGATTTTAAATCACGCTAAATTATCCACACATCTTCTTAGCATTGTATATTGAGCCTACATCATATCCGCGTGCAATCATCCCGTATTTGAAATTAATCAAACTGTTAATTTTATGCCTCAGATCAAGTATCTGAAACTGCCATTGAGCTAAATGCAAATTGCTGTTTTCATCCTATGGAAATAATATTGAATAAATTTATTTTTAGAAAAATGTTTATCTAACGGAATCTGCAGTGAAGACATGCACTTGAATTTTATTTGAAAGTACACCATAAAATTAAATAAAAATGAAGAGCGTGTTTTGTCTTCATACGGACGGGACAAATGTGGCAAGGAAGCGGGCAGCGTTCGGCGCTCAGCAGGCAGTGTGCAGGCAGAGCAGCTCTCCGGGAGGATTCTGGCCGAGGCTGTCCTGGCGGCTGTGCTGCCTGCAGTAATTGCTAAGCAAACAGAAGGCAGCGTTGCAGAGTGGTTTTGTACGGCATATTGTAATTTGACACTTAAGTTGTGCCCTGCATTACCCTGTGTCATAATTGATGGCTAAAGAAAAGCACATGCTATGCTAATCCTTTGTTAGAATAGCTTGTTAAATTGTGGTTGCCAATTTAAAATAAACTATGGAAGGGTTGTCTGTATTTTAAGGTTTGTAGTCTACAGTTTTAAACAGTCATTTTAAAGCTGTTTTTCAACTTTATGTTGCATGCACACTATTCTGCCTTTGCACACAAGGTCAGCATGTTCGCTAGTTTAATAGCAGACCATCAAGAACAAAATCAATGAGCTGCATGTTTCACACTGGTATCACAAGGGATTTTCCCATTTATAGCACATTTGGGTACCGATCCCAAGTTTAAAATGACAGTATTGATGCCCTATTAAAGCTGTGCCGGAATGGACGTTGTGTGGTTATGCTAAAAGTTGTCAGAACTTGCTGGCTGCCCAGACTCACATTCCACTTGGTCAAACCAGGGATGGGAGCCCCCGCCTCGCGCTGCCGATGTGCGGCATTTCTGCACTGCACATTGCGGTTTGCCATCTTCCGCAGCTGGTGCGAGGATTATGAGGCTGAGTGTAAATAATCTCCTTCGTGCCGACTGCAGAAAATAAAGTGGCATTGTTGCTCATGGATGCGGTGAGGCGGCGCTGCCCTGTGAAGGTGCGCACGTGCGATCTGTGGGAGCGCGGCGTCCCGGTGCGGTGTGAGCCGGCAGGGCTGCACAGAACGCATCCTGCGCCTCGAAGAGGAAATGTGACTTCTGCAGAAGAGGATGATTTAATGTTGGCAGAAGGGTTATTCATTTATAAGGGATTAAAAATGACTTCAGTGTAATACCTTTAATTTGTAATAATGGTCTGCGGGGCTGTTTCCTGTCTAAAATAAACCGTTTGACTGGCATGTTCATTTTGATCCGGTCGGTTGTGTGGTACATTAGAGGGATAAAGGTATTATTTTCAGTGGCGGTGCATTCAATTAAGGCCGAGCTGGGCCGCTGGTGGCGGGGGCTGTTTGGCCACCCGTGCCCCACGGGGCCGCCGACATCCTCGCGCGGCGAGCGGCAGCTGCCTCTGCTAATTGCATTAACGGGAGCAAAGCAGGTAAAGGTTGGTCTGGGGCGCACAGGACGCTTCTGGCTCGGAGAGACTGCGAGAAGAAAAGGAAGGAGGAGCGCTGTCCCTAGGCGGTGTAATCTGCCGGGCGTCCCGGCAGCCCCAGGCAGGAGCTGCGGCCGCATCGCTGCCCGCCCGCAGCCCGGAGCTCCCTCTGCTGCGGAGCTGCGCGGAGCGTCGGGGCGGCCGCTCTCTGGGGCGCCGGGCTCAGACAAAGGCGCTGTGGCTGCGCCGCGTGGCCCCGGAGGCGCGCAGGTGGCAGAACGCCGCCGGCCTGGCGGAGTCACACCGCAGGTCGGCCCCGCGTCCCCGGCAGCGCCCGCTTGTCTGCTCGCTGGGGAGCGAACCGAGCGAGAGCCGGCTCTGCCTGACTCAGGAGTCGGTGTCAGCGGATTGTAGGGCTTAATGTAGGCTGCACGGTGCTGCGTGCTGGTTTTGTTAAAGTTTATGTTTGGAGGATCATCAGGAATTTCAGATTCCGTACAAACGAGGCTTGGTTTGGGGTCTGTATGGATACGGTGGTGAGGCTGCAAGGATGACCCAGAGCCTCCAGCACAGGAGAGATAAGCGGAGCCCGTGCTTATTACTGCTAAAATTCTCACGCTTTTTAAATTAGCACTGATGGGGGGAGGAGGAGAAAGGAATCTGACGCATGTCTCTGTGAGCCGTCATATTCACAGTTGGGAAGGGGCAGAGTTCTGACCAGCTCTCACCAGCGCCAGCGCGCTGGGAAGTACGAGGCAAAGAAGAGAGATTATGCAAAAATCCCCGGATTTAGAAAAACAAGGTGTCTTTCAGTGTAACCAAAGAACAAACAGCAAAGCAAAATAAACAAATAGCACTTGAAATTTACTTCTGTTACAGATCAGAAATACAAGACAGTGCTCTATCTGGGAGTAAAACACAAGCAGAATTAATCTGAATAAACATTTCCAGTGTGTTGGAAGAACAGCACACTCTGGGTGCAAAGTCAGATAACACAGCTGAACCCCACTCCCTCCTTTAATTCTCGTGTGTTCAGCGCAGAACTGCTGTCAGTTTGCCGGGAAAGAAAAAGCCCATTTTGATTGGAACAGGCAGGATTAGACTGCAGGATTAGCCCTGCCTGGGCTGGCTGAGCTTCAGCCACCGACCTTGCGGTGTGGGCGCTTGGGATGATCCTGCAGCGATTTGTGGGCAGCGCGTGTGCTCCTCTGTGTGCTCTGTGTGCCCCTGTGTGCTGTGTGCTGTTCTGTGTGCTCTGTGTGCTGTGTGTGCTGCTGTGTGCTCCTCTGTGTGTTGTGTGCTCTGCTGTGTGCTGTGTGCTCTGTGTGCTGCTCTGTATGCTCTGTGTGCAGTGTGTGCTGCTCTGTGTGCTCTGTGTGCTCCTCTGTGTGCTCTGTGTGCTGCTCTGTGTGCTCTGTGTGCTCCTCTGTGTGCTGTGTGCTCCTCTGTGTGCTGCTCTGTATGCTCTGTGTGCTGTGTGTGCTGCTCTGTGTGCTCCTCCATGTGCTCTGTGTGCTCCTCCATGTGCTCTGTGTGCTCCTCCGTGTGCTCTGTGTGCTCCTCTGTGTGCTATGTGTGCTCCTCTGTGTGCTATGTGTGCCCCTGTGTGCTGTGTGCTGTTCTGTGTGCTCTGTGTGCAGTGTGTGCTGCTCTGTGTGCTCCTCTGTGTGCTCTGTGTGCTGCTCTGTGTGCTGTGTGCTCCTCCGTGTGCTCTGTGTGCTCCATGTGCTCCGAGTGCTCCAAGTGCCATCCGTAGCCCCGTCATCGTCTTTGTACGTGTGGGCTCGGGAATAACATTCCTATAGGTTCTGGTGATATAAATAATGTATGTGCAGAAGCTCATAAATGTAAGCTCGCATTTTCCTCAGTAGTTTTTGTTCTCAATCACCTTGATGAAACAATCTTGAAGGCGCTCTCCTTTCCGTGGCATTTGGAATGAGTCCCTGACAGGCTGATTTTCCACCCCTGTTGTGATGCTGCTTTCTCTAGTTAATATTCCTCTGTAAGTGTCGTACCAAAGTAAACCAAAGGAGCCCGGCTCATGACACTAAGGCTGCATTTGCATTAATTATGCAGTCAGGGCTGGTGAGAAAATGCTGTCACAGAGAGAGAGGCAGTAAATGAGAACCCTCCGAGTGCGCCTGAATGAAGAGCATTAAGTTCATTTACATGGGAGCAGGACGCGCTCAGCCCGGAGAGGAACAATGGCATTTCTCTCGTCGGCTCACCCGCCGTTATTGTGCTGCGGCTGAGGGCTTAAAGGCAGAGCGGTGCGCGGACAAAAAGACCGCCGCGATCCCCTCGGTATTAATGGCAGCAATAATAATTAATAACACCCCACTCGTCGGGCGGCACATGGCGGCCCGGCCGGCGAGGCCCTCGCGGTTAGGCCGCGGCCGCGGTGCCTCGGACAGCGCGCAGGGCGGCTCTGCGGGGCGATGGGAGCCGCGGCCGCCTTCGGCGCTTCGCGTTGCTCCAGGCGCCCGGGGCTCCCGCGGCGCAGCGGCACCGCCGCTCGGGGCCGGCACGAATGGTTGAAAACGGCTCCTCGCACCTCGGGAATTCCGCCCGCCCCGCTGCCGGGAGCGCGCCGGGCCCCAGCGCAGCCCGTTCACCCGCAGACGTGCCGGGCTGTTCGCCTCGTGCTGCCCCTGAGCCCCGCCGCCTGGCACCGGGGCGCCGCGGGTCTGGCCGGGCCACGTGCGGGTGGCGGCTCTGAGTTCACCGGATCGGCTGGCGGCACGCGGAGCCCCGGCTCCTCCTGCGGTGCGTCGTGTGCGACGCGGAACGGGAGGCGCGCGTGGGAGCCGGGCGCTGCCGGAGGTGTGGCGTGCGGTCGGGAGGGAACCGCTGCCGTCGGTGTAGAGTGCTGAAGGTGAGATCTTCGATCCTTTAAACGAAAAGCCAGACCTCCTAAGGCTGCGTTGCGATGGAACGGGTCGGGGCTCTTCAGCAGCGCCCGGAGGTTTCTTCTAAAGTTCGGAACTTGTTGTCGCCTCCATATATCTTCAGGACTTTCAGACGCTTTAAACTGCAGTTGAAATTTAAAGTGACTTTTTTATTCATATCCTGACATAATTTTCCTTGGAGTGATTTATATTTCAATAATAGCTTAAATTATGTTTTGCATTCTGCACTTCGGTGTCACGCAGGAGGTGTCATCACAAGATAAACTTTCACATCTGAGAGTCAATAAATTGTGCTTAAGTAGTCTAATGAAAATATTGTAAATGAGTCCATGGAGTTGCACCCAGTAGAGATACGTGGCACAGATACATGCATGTATTCAACAAAGGGCTGTGTTTGATCGTGTGGTGTCATCAGCTCTGACACCATCGCGTGGTGCCAGTTTACGGCGATATGAATCCTATAACACTATATCATGCTTTTATCCACTAAATAAAAACCTGCCCTATGTTTTATTACAAAGTAGGTGGCCTGGAGGAAAAATATATGTATTCTTTCCTTTTGGAATAAAATATGCATTTGGGCTTCTCATTTCATCTCCAATCTGTGTTATTCCTTAAAAATGCAGAACTGCCTGAAGTCCTCTTTAATATTTAATTCAACAACTTTTTAATCTGTCATTATGCTGTGATGAAGTAAGCATCAAGTGTCACTGAAAAAGATTAAATTATACTTGGAAATAGGAATTGAAATGATTTAGGGTTGGAGGCTGAATATTTGCTTTGCACAAGTAATAATCGCAGGAGCTTGGGTGAAGCACAGGTTTGGATCGGGCTGTAATGCCTCTGCTGATCCTCTCTCCCTGGTGGCTGCCCCTTGATTTACTCTGGCACTGCCAAGCTTTATTTGATTTAAATGGAGGTTGGAAGTGGAGATTCCACACCACGATTCATTAATTACTCTCTGCTACTCCTTACACTGATTTTCTTTTTCTCTGTAAACATCATAAACTCCGATTCAGGCAACCCAACGGATAGCTGCTCCCAGCAACCCTATAATTTCTTGTTAACAAGCTTATCTTAAAATGGAGAAGCAGGAATAATTAATATCTACCTCCAGAAGAATGGATGATGTGAAACAGTGGAACACTTGTTCCTGTCCATTCATGAGGGATGCCCCGTGTAGCGGGAGCACTTGTGCCAACGTCATCGAATTGCTTAACTCCTGCTTTCACTCTCCCTTTCTGAAGTCACCTTTGAATTGCTTTGCCGGAGTTCAGGAGAGAAAGGGAAGTGCAGCACCATGCGGCGACCACGGGGCTGCTGGAGACCCCCATTCAAAACGTGCCCTGCGTGAGGTCAGAGCTGCGCCGCTTGTGGCCCCGCGCTGAAGAAAAGCTGTCTCAGAGCAGTTTGCTGTAGGCTGCGAGGGAGAAGAGCCAGATGGGGGGATATCGTGGGAACTGCCTCCAGGCCGCCTGTATCCGACGAAGGCTGTGCCTCTGGATTCAGTCCGGAGGTTGGCAGACTTTGCGGTTCGGCTGGAGAAATGGGACCTCATGATTTGTTTGCGATTCTTGCAAAATGATTCCTGCTTATGTAGCCTGTTTTGAAAAAAGCATCCTTTCTCCCTTACCAAATGCATTATTTACAGTTATTTTCCCTTCTCTGCAAAAGTGCGAACATCTATATAAATAATGTATCACAGCTATTAATTGGGGAACGCGCACTGTTTTTGTGCAACTGGAGTTCTGTCCTGGTGGCTCCGAGTGCTCCGGCAGCTCCTCATCTGGCTCACAGCCGACCTTGTTCCATTTCCCCCCAGCAGAGGCTGCTCTCCCCGTGGCCGGGCACCTCGTGACCTTTGGGTCCCCCGGGTCCCACAGCCCCGTCAGCCCTGGCTCTCGCAGTGCTGCTGGCCCCACTGCAGGCTGCTGGCACCGCGGCTGGGCTGGCAGGGACAGAACTTCCTTGTGGTCGAGGAAGATGTACAGCTGCTGTCAGTGAACAAGCCTGATGTGTGTTGCTGTAGAGCTGAGCACCTTTTAACCTCTTCAGACCGTAAATTCTGAGCAGCTGATATTTGAGTGTAATTCCTCTCAAACTGGCATTATTATTTGATTGCAATGAATTACCTTTTAAAAAAAAATCCTAAGTATAAATCCACTTGACTGATCCTGCAAATTATTTATGATGTAGTGTTTTGGTCTAGGATAACCTTTTAAAATAAATCAGTTTTTCAATAATAGTTCAATGTTTGCCCACCTAATGGTGTTCCCATTAAGATCTGCATTTGTCACCAACCTGCCTTTTCAGCTCGTGCGGGAGACAAGTTGCCACCCCTAAACCCACTATGCTTGTAGGGTAAAGTAAATGCATGTCTTTGTAGAAGAATAAATAAAAAGAGCAAGCTGAGTCAATAAGCGGGTTCAATTCATGCCTCTAGCAATGGCGGACAGCTCATTTTGTAGATGTGGGTGTTTTGTTTACATTTATAATGCAGCTTTATTTAATGCTGACAGATATAGCTTGTGGCAAATGATAGTCAGAATGTATGAGCAGTCATAATGCTTCTGTCTTCTTATAGTGTGCTGCTGAAAATAAGCAGTTCACCTCTGTTTTTATTGAGGAAAGGATATGAGACAGCTATAGCTTCGTGAGGCTATTTATTGAGTTGTTTTACTAGCTGTGAACATGCCGCTTTATAGCAGTTGTGAAAATGGACTTTGCTAGTGTGTGGGAAAGGAAATAACATTGCAGTATACAAGGGTAGTAAAAAAACCCTCTATAAATAATTTTTCAGACTGAAGAATATTCTCATTTAAACAGCTAGAGAGCCTGGTGATTTTTGCCAGATGCCAGCCTCTCCTGGAATGGTGTGGGGTTATGATTGCTCTATCAAATGCTATTAATATTTTAATGTAAAAGAATAAAATTTAGGTAAGTCCCATTGAGCTGAGGTATTCAAAAGCTTTGTAGGGAAAGCTTGTGTGGTTGCTGGATCCTGTATATTTGCAAAGCCATCCATATTGAGTAGAGCACTGCGATCTTCAGATCCTCAGCTCTGGAAGGAAGCCGTCTGCTGCCTCGGCGAGGTGTGCAGAACGCAGCTCTGATTTGGGCTTGACGTGGCTCCGTGCTTTGTGCTGATTGCAGGCCATGCGTGTCTCCCGCGTGATGAATGCTCACATGCTGGTGATGCAAGCGAGCCATCTCTGTGCTCTACTGATACTGGCAGGAGTGGGAGCGGGGCTCAGAATTCAGGTGGTGCTGTGTGGCAGCGCTTGGCTTCGTGTGCGCCCAGCCCGGCAGGCAGTGGGGCTGTGGGCGGCACCCATGGGTGCTGCTGGCGGAGCTGCGGCCCCGGCTGTGCCCATGGGTGCTGTGGGGGCACCGCCTGCCTCGTGGGGTTCTGAATCCAAAACATGTAGGGGACGATATTAAGGGTTAGACAGGAGTTCACTGCCTTTTCTATTTTTATTCACATGTTCAGCAGCAGCACGGAGGGACACAAATCATTTTCATGTATGCAAAAATAATTTCGAAAATGTTATTAGTCTCAGCAGGTGAGGCCTTTTGTTTCTTCCATGCTTATGTACAAATTCCTAGGGAACACTAAATATTAAATTGAAATAACCCTCCCTTATTATTACACAGCTATGGATTCAATTTAATTCTCTTCAGATAAGGTTTTTCTGGACACGTATTTGCAATTGGCTGTCCTGTAAATACAGCTCAGCCTGCAGCCAGCGGTTCATCCTGCCTGCTTTTCTGTGGGAAAGGCACTGTCTTTATGCACTTCCGGGTTTTTTGGATGTCGACACACATTATGTCCACACTGTCATTATGTTTATGGATTGCAAGACTGCTATGAGGCGCCCCCCCCTTACCGGGCCAGAGAAATGGATTAATCTCTCCATAGAGATATTCCTCTACTTCACCACCTGTTTTCAAGTCCCAACTACCAGAGGAGAGGAAATAGAGAGCCCAGTCTGAGCCTGAAGGCGGTGCCTGTGGAGCATCCCCAGCACCTACAGCACATGGGGTTAAGGCTCAACGTGCAGGCTGAAGTGAAGGTGATTTTGCCGTGCCTGCCTTTTGTTATGGCTGGCAAACAAGGTAGGTCTTTAAATTGCATCACTACCATTTGTATCTTGTAGCCACCCAGGATTCAGGCATTTGGTGATGTTGTGTAGAGCAGTCTCATGGAGAGCACAAGGACTTTTAAAACCTTTGTTGTCCTTCCCTAACAAAATACCTCAGAAATTCAGAGGTGAGACGGTAATCATCCAAAGTTTTACATTTTTTTCTTTCCGCTAAGAAATTAGTCTCATTTTTAGGACAATAAATAGATAGTCTAGCTCGCCTGGTAAGACTGTCTCCACTGTGTTTAAGTAATAATCATTTATTGTTTAAATACAGTAGAGGCTGTAACAAAATGCTGTCAAGAGCCATCACACTCATTAACCTGCCAGCTAATTAGCCTCCTCCTGCCTGATTGCTGACAAGTTCTTCAATCTGAACCTATCGCTGTTGTGTCAGCACTGAAGCACCAAGCGAAGTGGAGGAGGGCTCCATTAGATGTTTGCGAACAAAGTCTGTGCATTAAAGGTTTGTTTTCTGCACTCCAACAAATGTTACAGCATTAATATTCTCAGCTATAATTAAATTGGAAACTCTTAATTATGATAATTAGTGCATTAACCATCTATTTTCTAGCATCACTCCCAGGCTGGGCTCAGGAACTCAAGACGAAAGCCGAGGCAGTGCCCGCTGCTCTTTGGCGCTGCTGTGCGTGCGCAGGCTGGTGCTCTCCTTCCCTGCAGGGCAGCAGCAGGAGGTGACAGAGAGACGTGCAGCCAGACGTGGGGCCGGGTGCTGGGGAACACCTGTGGAAATGCAGTGAGTGCGAATGTCCTCACGCAGGCAGATTGAGTTGTAGGACAGAACTTTGTGGACTCTCAGAAGAGCACAGTAGATTGCCCTTTCAGCAGCCTCTCCAAATCTGTAATCAGTAATTTTATCTCTTAGGGAATTCAGGAATTTTTCATTCTCAGTTTATTGCCTTTGATCTTCCGTTCACATGACAGAACCAACCTGTGGATGGCCACGATGTGCATTAGTGTGCCAGCATTTGGGTGCCCCAGCAGCAGGGTGCGCCCTGCTGGCATGCACTCCTCTCTCTTGTCTGGTGTCAGATCCAGTCTGGATTTTGCCTCATCCCTGTTCTGCTTACACTGCCATAGTGGGAATGTTTTGGAAATCAAAGCAAGGTCAGTGCTAAATGCTGAACAGCCAGTGAGCAAAAGGCTGGTACTAATCTGAGCTAAATTGGAGACGTAAAGATGAAGTGCGTGCAAGACCAGCTCCCAGCACTGAGAGTAAATTAACCCAGCGGGGCCAGGCAGGAGGTTCTGATGAACCCAGTGCACCTGCAAATGGTGCTGCGCATTTCTTTGCACGCAGACGCGCCTGGCCAAAGCAAACATCTTTGCCTGCATCGTGCAAAAGAGAACCTTTTCAATCAGCCCTGAAACCTGTCTCCAAGTATATCAGCTTAGTTAAGGTAAGGAAAATTCTGCCCTGATGTTTCTGGTTTAACACAGCAGATTTTCAGGAGTAGAAATTCTTGCCACTCTAAAAGGGAGAGAAGGTGTTACCTTGATATTAGTGTTATTTTCCCTGCCTACTGCTTAATAATTCTGTATGTATATAGCAAAAGGGAGATAACCCAAGGCAAATTTAATTTCAGATTGGGTTTTTGCTTAATGTATTATTCATAGCATTATTTATATCATCACTTAGACATATCCCTGGCAATAAACTGAAAACTTCACTTTAACAATAGCGGTCACCCCTGTTTGGGGGGCAGTGGTGGGCTGAAGCCTTTGGCTCCGCATCACCACACTGCTGGGATTTAATAAGGGTTGTGGTGTGGGGGAGGGGTTCCTAATGAGGGGCTGAGGGGGGCGTTCTGCAGCTTTTTTTTCCCCCCAACATTTTTGCTGCATGACCTGGTTTTGCATTTTTCTGCATCTCTGTTCATCTAATTAGGATGTTCTAAAAAGACCTGGACCACTTATTGTACAGAACTGTAGCCTGTGGGTGTTTAATAAGGAGCTTTCAGTGGTACATTTGCATCTTTTGCTTGGGGTCTGAATAGCGAATTACCTTAAAGATCATTAGAAGCGCTGCTGTATTGTTAAAATCAGGCCACGATATTCTAATGACAGTTTAAAACTCGAGGCATTCCCTATAACACAGTTCACCCCAGCATAATTGCATGTTGCATGGATGAGCCCAGCATAAACTGCCGCTTCCCCAGCATCTTCCGCAGCGCCTTGCTGCAGGCAGGTAGGTTTCCACCCAGACGCCCAGCCACCTAAGAAGTGCGACGGCAACAGCAATAACAATGAGCCTTTTGCTTGTCGTGTGCGCTCAAGTGTGCGGCTGTGACACGGTACCCAGAGAAGGGAAAGGCACGTGGAGCTGAGGCAAGAAGGCTGCGGGAGCATCCTGCAGCCCGGTCCTGGCTGCTGGGCTGCCCGCCGACCCCTGCCCAAGCCCTCCAGCATGCAGCGCTCTTCCTGCCGGCTCCAGGCGGTTTCTGTCCCCGCTCCTCACAACATTTTATGCAGGCAGTGGCTCTGTGGCTGCATGATCCTCACGGCACAACTTGCGCGTGAAGACTTTCACGCCAGCATTGCCAACCAAGTGAGAATGGCCCCAAGGGCTGCCCTCGCTCTTTTTCCAGACGAGTGCTGGAACTGTGTCTGTTAGGGGAGGAGGGAGTCCATCATTAGGCATTTCCTAACTTTTTGGTTATTGTGTCCTAGCAACAAAAGCGTGTCTAGGAGTCCCTCTGCTGGGTTGGTCATTCCAAGGGTGCACAACCACCATGGCTCCTGGTGCACTGCCACAGGCCACCCATCCCTCTCTTTGGGTAGGAAAGCTTCATGTCCGTGGTCAGTAATCATCTCTCTCCCAGCCGGGACGAGGCTCCCTGTTATCCCTGGGAGGCCAGCGTGGTGCAGCCTGCGTGGTGCCTGGGCAGTGCAGCCGCATGCTGTCTGTTCTTCGCCCTTCTGCTGGCGCTGTCAGGTTGAATGTTGCAGAAAGCAAAGCCCTTTGTCTTGAGGAAGCTGCTCTATTTGTTGCTGAGAGGGGTGGCTGGGCAGTGCCTGAGCACGCACTTTTCCTTGAATAAATAGACACGAGCAGGGGAAGCAGCGCTTTGGTGAAGTCCCGTGCTGAAGAATTGCACCCTGCGCAGAGGTGCGTGAGGTGAGTGGGGTGCCCGCCCACTGAATGCCCTCTGATGCTTTCTAAGGTTAAACCTGCCAGGAACAATCTGGTGGATTGTTGGAGGAGCTGTTTGTGCGGAGAAGAATTTCTCTTTAAAAAATTCAGTGTAACCAGCATTATTTTTTTCCTCTGGGATCCCAGACAATGAATGCACAGGCCTGTTCATTAATATCAGTTGTCTTCTGCGGGGAGTATCCAGATTTGTCGTGCCAGGTTTTAAATTTTTAATGTATTACCAGTTCTTACGTGGAGCAGGCCTTTTCTTTGTTCTTTTCTGTACTAACACTGTTTTGTATTCAGCCTTGCTCTCGTCTGATACATCTCTTAGTGTCCCTTATAAAAGCTCTCCCCTGATCAGCGCCTGTTAGGTTTGACAAAGTCTCTGTGAGTTTCTGTGAATGCTCGCTCCCGTGCTGTTCGTGCCCCGATTGCTGCGTGCACATCACTGTGGCTGTGGCCATGCTTGTGCCGTGGCTGCCCGCAGGGAACAGGATCACGGTGTTCAGGTGGGCCGGCACCTCCCTGACCGCTGTCGATGGAGGGGACGCATTTGTGTTGGGCGTGGGGCCGTGCCCTGCATCCTGCTGGCTGGGGCACAAAGTGCCAAGCTGGGCCAGGCTGCATGCCCCGTGTGATGAACTGTAGCTCCTAAAAATCATGCTTGTAAACATAAATAATTAATCACATTATAGTTTTTATCATCCTTTTCCTTCCTAGCAGTATTAATAAGTAGCTCGCCTTACAGCAGCACCTGTTAAACCCAAAGCTGTCAGTCTTTATATTCCCCAGAGGGCCAGAGAGAAATCTGTTATGCAATAATTTCTCCTTTACTTTCTGATGTGAATTCAGTGTGTTTTCCATTGATCTGTGTGTACACCGCACGTGAGATTTGTGTCCTGTACCAGCTTGCTTCATGCACATGTCAGGTCCCTTGGTGGAACCGGCGGCACGGCTGCCCGCAGCCAATGGTCCCTCTGGTCACTGCCCTCAGCAGCTCGTGGTGCTGGAGGCACTGCCTGCTGGCACTTGAGGTGCTGCCCTTGTGCATGCCCAATGCCACAGAAGGAGGAACCTCCCTGGTACAGAACACCTGCACCCCCTGGAAAATTTGGCTCCTGTTACAAGTTGTGATATTCTGCTTTCATGGAACAGATGAAGAATGAGGTGAGGATGCTGTGTGGTACATGCTGGCTGCTCCCAAGCTCTGTGCTGCTGGCTGCAGCTACCGGTGACACCACCAGGCAGTGCAGGCACGGTGGGATGAGACCCTGGCTGGAGCATGGCTGAAGCTGCTCTGTGCTCCACAGGGGAGAGCCAGCGCATCAGCCCCCAGTGGCTCCGTGAGGAAGAGCACCCACATTTTTAGCGTAGGCCTTACTTCCACTGAATTTCCCTCTCACCATGGACACGTGCTTTGAGGCTTTGTGCACAGTGGTGTGGCGTGGTGCGAGGGGCCAGCAGTCCACAGTCTGGCTGTGCGTGGGCCTGGAGCTGCGCCGCGCTGGGAAGGGAGCATTCTCATGCACGGTGCACCTTGCTGTGCTTGTGGCATCCTGCACTGCGTAGGGCCTGCTGACGCCTTCCAGCACGGGGCTGCATGGTGCTGCTCCCCCACGGTGGCTGTGGGCGCCCAGCTCCGCTTGGAGCCGTAGCTCCACCTGCACCATCCCTCTCTTCTTCCTCAGTTTACAGCCTTCAAGTTCCAATTTAATACCCATGCAAAGAGGGCTGCAGTAAATCTTGTAGTCAGCATTAAATATTGTTTGTTTTAGCTGCCTTGCACTTCATGTTTCCCCTTTTAAGGGGAGAGCCATTACGAAAGGTTAGATTCACAGTTAGTGGCGCTTTAGCTCTCCCTTTTGAATCAGTGAGGTTGCCATTTTATTGCTCTCTGACTTGCACTTCGGTGATGAGAGTAAACTAGCATCAGATTAAAGGTCAGCAAATCCCATCAAAGAGAGGAATATTAGGGGCACAGATAGTTGGAGAGGCAGCACACCACTGGGTATTGACAGGGTGATTCCAGGGTATCACTCAGCAGAATTATAGCTGCCCAGAGAGTCAGTACCGCTTTAATGAGCCTGTGTGAAGAGGAAGAGGGTGGATTTATGTAGTTCCTCATAATTTTCTGTAGAGACTGTTATTGCAGACATTCTGCAGAGTGTTCTGGTCTTTCATTTAATTCAAAGGTCCTGGAGCTTATCTGTCCAAAGATTCCTTTCTGTTAGCTGAAATCAAAGCTGATATCTCTGCCTTCTCCACCTGATGCGCCTGCACTGTGAGGGGGTTCTCCCTGGCAGGTTTGAAGCTCTCAGAGCTGTTGCCTGATGTTGGGGTCCCGCCAGCTGCCCTGGCTGCAGTTTCCCCTTTGGACAGGTGGCTGAAATGGGCACGTTTGTTGCTTTGTGAAATGGTGTTAGAAAAAAAAATGAGAACTTACAGTTTGTTCTGTGATATCTAGTCTGGGAGTCCTACATAGTTTCTGTCTCTATCAGATGTATTACATTTAGTGGATGTTTTGCATGAATGTCTGTGTACTTTCTTTGTTTTGGCGAAATGCAACTAAATAAAATACCAACAGTTCAGAGGAGGAATGTGGCTCACACAGCCCCAGCAAATGGCAGCGAGGTGCATAGAGGCATGTAAAGCTCTGTGAGCAGGAGAACCAGGACAGGCAGCAAAGCTGGCAGCGCTGTTTCCTGCTCCTTTCTTTCCCTTTATTGTCAGTGCTTCAAGCAGCAGATCTAACGCTTCTGCTGGGCAATAACAAAAGAGTTCCAAACATGGTCCAAAACCAGTGCATGTTCTCTGAGCACAGACCTGCTGGAGCACTTCTCTGTATCTAGCTGCATTACGAGGCTCACTGGGTATTTACACAGCTTTTGTTTACAGCTTGCTAAAAACAACAATTTATGAGCAACTTTACCAATCAGTTTAGAATCTGTTCAGCTTTATGACCCAGCGTAGATATCCACTGATGTGATTTATTGCCAGGAAATTCTACGCATACAGTGCTTTGATCATATTTTTACATAAGCGCGCATTTTTGCAATGTTGAAGCATGGCTTCTGTGCCATGTGGTGGGGAGGGTGCCTGTGCTGTCCCACTGCTGCGGTCCACAGCAGTGCCACGTCCCTGCTGCCGCGCAGCCCCACACTGCCATGGTGTTTCCCTGAGGAGGGGCTGCAGTACCGCGCAGCTGGGAGCGCCGGCCGGCAGCGCGGCCCTCTGCTGCAGCCCCCGATGGAGCCAGACCGTGTCCCCCATCACAGCTCAGTTAAACCTTTCTGCCCTGCTATGAGCCCTGTGCCGTGCGGATGCTGTGTGTGGGATTCTGCTGCCCGCAGGGCCGCTGTGCTGAGCCATTGCCTCTGCTTGAGAACAGCCGAGTATCTGGAGCATTTGCGAGATGGAGGAATAAGATGGCTGCAGCAGCAGAGGAGAAAGAAGAGCAAAGAGCAGTCAGGTAAATCATCTGCGCCATGAAGGATCCTGGCTGCCATGAGGGATTTATGAGTGAACTTTACGGAGCCCCATAAAGTCCATGGCTAAGCAAATCTGGTGTTTTTAACTGGAAGTGGGGTGCAGTATTTCGTTCCTGCTGGGGAAGATCAGTGCTCGAGATCTTTATGTGGTGCTGTGAGGAGAGCTCTCTGCATACAGCACCGCCTCTGACTGTTCAAAGCGTTTTCATGCATATGTAAGTAGAGCTTCATCCTTCTTGGACTGTAGAGACTGGGCAGTCCTTGACCAAGCATAACACGGAAGGAACATTAGGATACGTGTTTGCAGAGTCAGCACTATGAAAATAAGTGTGTGTTTTGGAAACGGTGTGAAG
>NW_026294802.1:55493548-55571048 GCF_026119805.1 Tympanuchus pallidicinctus
GCTGTTTCCCATGTGGCTGTTTCTGGGCTATTGCCTCGATTCTGCCCCATTTCCCCTTTCCTCTGGGAGCTTTCAGCACTGAGTGCCTGTGTGGAGCCAGAGACCACTGCAGGTGTGTGCGTGGTGCTGGCGGATCTGCGGCTCTTCCTGAGCCACTGGGGTTGAAGCAGCAGATCTTTCCTTGGCCCTTTGTGGCAACATTTGGACTTGCAGAAGCAGAATCCAGTTGGGCAAGTCTCAGTTGGAGGGGGAGTGCAGTGCTCAGATCCATTTGGAAGGAAATGAGAAGAAAATTTGTGCTTTGGAATAAATAATGCACTTACATTTATCGTGTGGTCTTGCGTCAAAGCAATGCAATGAATAAGGATAAACAGTAGCAGCCTTGTGTCGAATGAGGTACACCTTGGAGAAGAGTTGGAAGGTGTATGCGTGTGCACTCATGTGGGTACTCTTAGTACCTACAATGAAGTGTTTTATGTGGCAGGGTCCTTTAAAAGCTGGAGGAAGACGCTCTGGTTCTTTATGGGAACTGGTGGGATTCTGTAGGATGCTGGGAGCCCACAGGGTTGGTCTGTGCTGCGCTCCCACGAAGACAAGGCTGGGCAGGGTGAGGGAGCGGGCAGGGCAGGGCGGATGCAAGAAGTACTGATGGTGTTTTCTCTTCTTCTCTTTTTTCTGCCCAAGGTTTGAGCATCCGAGGAGCCCAGGAGGAAGACCCTCCCGATCCCCAGCTAATGAGACTAGACAATATGCTTCTGGCAGAAGGAGTCTCAGGTCCGGAGAAAGGTGGGGGATCGGCGGCAGCAGCTGCAGCCGCAGCAGCCTCTGGAGGGTCTTCAGATAACTCTATTGAACACTCAGATTACAGAGCCAAATTGACCCAGATCAGACAAATCTATCACACAGAGCTGGAGAAATATGAACAGGTCAGACATCAGCCTCTCAGTTGTTTGTGTCCCCACTGCTGCCCTTGCACCTCTGCTTGCCAGTGGCGGGCGCCCAGGGCTCTGGTGGCTCTCCCTGCCTGTGCTGCCTATGAGGGCTGCAGGGCACATGTTTGCATGCCCAAGTTCTCTCTGTTGACTGTAACCACATAAAGTAGCATTGGAGCCAGTGTTCCCTCTTGTAGAGCCAGCCCTGGAAGGAACAGAATGTGTGTGCCCCCGGGTGGCTCAGGAGACACAGCATGGCTGCGGGGTTGGGTGCAGTGTGTGTGCTGTGTGTGAGCTGCTGGCCACCCGCAGGGGTGGGGAGGCTCTGGTTTCTCAGTGAACAACTGCATTGGAGCACAGGGAGTGGGAAGTGTGGCTTTGTGAGACCTTCAACCCTCAGGCTTCTGGTGATGCCTTTGTTTTCTGCTCCCAGCGATGTCCTGACAAAGCTGGCAAACCCTGAGCCCACTAGCTCAGTGAATTCAATCAGTGGTGGTTTTCTGAGCAGAGCAGGGGAAGCCCTGCCCTTGCCCTTGCCTGTCACAGCACAGTCACTCTGAACAGGCCCAAACCACAAACAAGTTGTAGAAGTGGCAATAAAACCTCTTGGAGCTGTGTGAGCAGAGAGCCATGTGCCGTGAGGCTCTGGCTGCCTTCCCACAGCTTCCCCTTTTGCTGTGCAGGGCCAGGTGCCTCTGCGCCAATCGTTCTTCCCTCAAGTGACCCCATTGCATCGCAAAGACACTGGTGTCCTGCGGAGCCCCTTGAGCTCTCGCACAGTGGTGACCAGTGCACAGCCTGCAGTCTGACATGAGGATGGCCGCTAGAAGAATGAGTGCCTTCCAGCAGGAGTGTCTGCTGCAACCACGAGGACATGGGCTGGAAACATATCTGGGGCTGAAGCAAATGCAGGTCAATGCTTACAGCTGTTTCCTGGCACATCTCCTTTACCTTTAATAAGTTTAATGATGTGGGGGAAGCAGTAGCATTTTTAGCCCAGTAGCTCAATTTACAAAGGTTTCGACTGAAGTGTCACAGCCATCCGTCCACACCACGGGGAACTTTGGAGGATGCTCAAGTGCTGCTAGGAGAGAGAGAGAGGTGAAGCTGCCCTGAAACATGTACGCTTCCCCCGTTGATCCTGACACCCAGCAGCGTCTGCTCCACAGAAATATGGTAATTTCCCAGCCCTGCAGCAAACTGTCTCCTGCTCGCCTGTCTCAGTAGCGGAGGGCTGGGGCTCAGCGTCGCCGTACGCCTGCAGCCGGGCTGCTGCCACAGAGCAGAGCCACCCCGCACCCAGCAGGGCAGCTCCCACAGAGCTCTCCTGCACAGCCCACACCGAGTCCTTCCTGAAGATGCTCTGCAGATGGAGTTTGACGCTGACGTTTGTTGCCAGCTAGGGGAATGTGCTTGGAAAAAAAAGGAAGGAAAATGGAAAGTGTGTCATGCCATCACGCAGCTCTCCCCTCGCTGTGTGCCAGGAGAGATGGTCGTACACAGGCAGCTCCTTCCATAATTTACAGCTGCTATAATAGAGATGACATATTGAAAGCTATCTTCTATAATTACACTGAAATACATTTTTTTGCTGTAGGCTAAAGTACTGTAAGGGTCCCAGGCCTCCTGGAACAGCTGGGAACCTGCTTTCTGAGTTCACAGATGTCTTCTGGATTCACCCCAAACTGGGGTGAAGTGTGGCGGCTGGGAAGACAACACCACCACCCCCAAGCGCCGTGGCACCGTGCGGCTGCGGATTGTCTGGGGTTATGCCTTCTCTTTTCCTCTTGCTCGCCTTGATGAAGCGTTAAGGCTCGCAGAAGCTTCCTCCACTCCTACAAGGTTTCTGAGCAGGTTAACAAGGCCATCACTTATAACCTGACATTATTAATAATGTCTCAGGCACCAAGCAGGGGCCTGAAAAATAGCACTGAAAGAGGGATCAAGTAGCTCGGACGTTATAAATAAACAAGAGAAAACAAGACAGAGCATCGGCAGAATCTGAACGTGCTTCCACTCAGCTGTGCTACGGGAACATCACAGATGGGAGATGCTGGAGAAAGAAAATAAAAGCAGGCCCTTTGCACAGATGTAACCAAATGAAGGCTTGTCCAGCAGTATAAGTAAATTCAGGAAGAGATTTTTGCTTTTTCAGCTTCAAAACGGTCCATTTTTAATATCTGTGGAGAAATACTTTTCACAGAATAGAAATGCTTGAAAGCACTTCTAAGTAACAGTTACCGTTTGAAAAGTAGTTTGAAAATGTATTCCCTGGACCCACAGATAGCAGCCATGTGATGAACTGCATGCCTTAAGCATTTCTCCAGTGCCAGAGACTTCGATTCAGCAGTACTGCCTAAGCAGCCTGAGCCCCCCACACCGCAGGAAGGCCGTAGCTGCGCCCTGGCGCGTCCTTCAGCTCTGTGCATCGCTGACCAGGTGACCAAAGCCGGTCTTTTTGTCAGGGTCAGATGGCTGAAGCAGAGATCGGCTCAGGCTCCCTGGCGCAGCCAGCACGCAGCAGGGGCCGATGGCTCCTGGCATGGCGAGGCCGGCACACCAGGCAGCCCGTGTCAGAGCTGCAGTGCCCCGTGTGCCGGCTCTGCCTTTGTGCAGGACAGGCTGCGGTGGGACGGGGACGAGGAGGGCACCTGGAGCAGCCCTTGCTCTGCGACAGGCACGCAGCCTGGAGGGGTTGGGACAGACTCCTCGTTTTTGGCATGAGCGGGGACCGCGGGCAGCGGGAATGGGCTCCCTGTGGCACCTGGGGTAGCATGAAGCGATTCTGTGATTCTGTGATTAAGCGTCCAGTGAGAGAGGAGGAAAACTCCGCAAATGGCAAATGCGGATCAGGCAGGTCAGATACCTGCAGCTGGAGCTCAGGTTGTGGTGGGAAGCCTGGGGCACCATGGCTGCAGCACCCAGCGCTCTGTGCTGCCGTGTGGGACCCCCGCACTGCCCCCAGCCAGGCGCTGCCTCCCAGTGGTGTGGCGGGGAGGTAAATCAGCCTGTAATTTGCTTTCAGTAGTGTAAAGAAAAAAAATCACTTTGCCTGAAGTGTATGCATCTTTCTTAAGGGTGTACCCAGATTTTAATTATCTAAATGTAAATACTTAACGAATTTTACTTAGAGTAATGAGCTAAAGTGCACACTACATAAATGAGATGTTCTAATTAATCATGTATGAACTACTGGTTTAAAGAAAAGCTATGTGAATTCTGCGAATGTTGGGCTATTGCCAAATTGCTAATCAGCATTTGCATTCATAGATGGCTTCACTTAATAAGTTGTGAGACGTTCAGCAAATGTTATAGGAAATTATGAGTTTTTAGATGCATAAACTTTTCACTTTTAACTCTTTCCCTCACACCAGCTATTGAAATGCAGGAGAACTGCTGAACACGTACTTGTAAGACACATCATAGAATGATAGAATGGCTTGGGTTGGAAGGGACCTTAAAGACCATAGAGCTCCAGCCCTCCTGTCATGGGCAGGTTTGCCAACCACTAGAGCTTGTAATGCTACTTTTAACCTTGGCTTCAGGAGAAAAAGCTGAGCTGGAATCAGGTTGATTCCTAATGCACATGGTGTGATTGTACGCTGGATGCACAGCGTGAAGTCCTTCAGCCTTGTTTGGAAGTGACTGCAGCTCTGCAGTGCACAAGGAGGGCTTCTTGTGCAACTGCTGTGTTGCCCCCCTTGGCCTCTGAGGAGTGCCGCTGGGGCTGAGTGCAATTTGCCCTTGGCCTGGTCCCCACTGCGCTCCAACTGTGTGCCAGCAAACCTGGGGCTGCACTGCCACACTCCAGGCAGGCAGCAGGCCCAGGGTTTGTTTTTGAAAGAGATAAAGGAGACATAAATCAGCACAGTTTGTGGCAGCTTGCAGCCTGCGTGGGGGAAAGCAGGGATGCCAGCGTGACAGGCACTTGGTCACGCAGAGGCTCAGATCAGCAGAGCCTAGTGATGATGCAGCCTGCAGAAGTTTATATCATCGTGTCCTTTCGCCCGCATAGTCTGGGGCTAGTGATGGATGGCTGCTATAGCCTCCCCTCCCCAGCGCCTGGCTGCGCTGTGAGGCCAGGCTGGGCACAGCCGTGCTGTGACGCCATGTGTGGCAGGGGGCTGCATGGGACTGCTCCAACGGGTTTAAACTCCCTACCTTCTGCAGGGTGTTAAACCTCCTGTGCTGCCTGCATGCATTCAGCACGCCCCTGGAAGTGCTGGCTGCCGACAGATTCTGCTCATGCATCTGAGCATGTGCTGGCACTGCTCACAACGTCCTGCCTCCAACCACTTACTGAAAGATCAGCCTTCCAGATCCCACTCCCCATCAACTTGCTGGGCACTGCTCGCCTCATGGATGGGAAGGGATAAGAGCAAAGAGGAACCACGCCAGTGCTGGCTGCTGCTGGCTGCATGCAGTCTGCTCCCATGGCTGTGTGTGGGGATGGGGCTGTGTGTGGGGATGGGGCTGTGTGAGGTTTCGCATGCTTGTTGGGTGGCACAAAGCAATTTCTAAGCCTCTCCTTCCTTTGTTTGCAGGCATGTAATGAATTTACCACACACGTGATGAACCTGCTCAGAGAACAGAGTCGAACACGTCCCATTTCTCCTAAGGAGATTGAAAGGATGGTGGGCATCATTCATCGAAAATTCAGCTCCATTCAGATGCAGCTGAAGCAGAGTACTTGTGAAGCAGTCATGATTTTAAGGTCGAGGTTCCTTGATGCCAGGTAAGGCTGAGAGGACTGCCCCAGCTTTTCTGGTGTAGAAGGGCTGCTGCTGGCAGTGTTTGTGCTGAGCACTGTTCCATCATTGCAGTTAATTTAAACGGCTGCAGGTACAAGCATTTCCCAGCGTAGGGCCATAACCAGTCCCACAGTACAGGTTACCTGGGAGCAACATGTCACAGCCTGAGGCTGGCTCTGAGTTAGCAGCTGCCTGCACTTGAGGTAAGAAGTGTTGATAATTCCAAAGACCAGATCTGCTGGCCCCTGTTCCAACAAGCTGTCATGCGAGTAGAGTCGGTGGTGGCAAAAGAGGGGCTAACAGTCTAATTTGCTGGAGTGCCCCAAGAAGGTGGGAGGCTGCCCCAGCACTGTCCCTGCCACAGGAGCCTGGCAGCTGGCTGAGCCCCGCAGTACAGGGAGAGCCCACATAGAGCCTGCAGTTATCAGCCAGTGCCTGCTTCACACCTGAAAGCTGTGAGGAGCTAAACAAGAGCAAAATAATTTTATTAACAAGGAGGTCACTGGCAGGTGTGGCAAATTAGGATAATTACAAACAGTTGGAGGAAATGTCTGTGGAGAGCTCTAGTAACTGCAAAAGGTAAAGCTTGCAGATGCACATTTTAAAGTGATTTCTTTAAAAAGGAGGAAGGTAAATAAGGCAAAATGAGCGGAAGCACAGTAATGAGATAAATGCAGCTCTAGGGAGAGTCTGCCTGCTTCAGGATACGGCATCGTTAGCAGCACTGTGATACTCCTGGAAGAGAGCGTTGGGGATTGCTGCTAGGCTGCCTGCTGGCCTGCAGCACTGCCTGTGATTGCAACCAGCCTGGAGGGAAAGGAGCTCTGACAGAATGTCTAACTGGAGATTTGTGAGGAGCTCCCAGGGTGGCAGGCAGCGCGTCCCAGCGTGGAAGTGAACAGCTGTGCAGGTGCTGCTGCCACGGTCCTCAGGCTGCACCTCAGGGAGTGCCTCAGCACTGCAGCCTGCGCCAGGGCCTGCACTGCCCTCAGCAGCGAGTGCGGGCTGCTTGGCTCCCTGAGTGCTGGATGAGGACGTGGCATGCAGGCAGCCCTGCTATGCTCACCCCAGTAGCCCTGTGCAGGAGCCCTGACTGTACGGGTGAAGGGAAGGCTGATGCTGTTGTCAGCAGTGGAGATGTAGTTGTGGAGCAGGCAATGTGCTCTTTTGGGCTGAGGCTGGACGCTGGCTGACTCCATGTCTGCTCCTGCCTCACTTCCTGCTCTGCTGCCCCAGGTCTCAACCTGTGTTGTGTGGGAGTTGTTTGTGTGTCCCTGGGATGAGCCCCGTGCAGGCTGGGTGATGGAGGCAGTGCTTGGACCCCAGCAGCCCTCAGCATGGTGATGGTAGAGCTGGGGGTGTGGAGGTGGCTGCATGCTGCCCTGCCGGAGCTCTGGTGGTGTTGGAACAGCTGTTGTTTTCTTTTCTCATTTCAGAAGGAAAAGACGCAATTTCAGTAAACAAGCCACAGAAATATTGAATGAGTATTTTTACTCCCACCTCAGTAACCCTTACCCCAGTGAAGAAGCCAAAGAAGAGCTGGCAAAGAAGTGCAGCATCACGGTATCACAGGTAGGCAGCAGGGGGAGCGCGGCCCCAATCCCCCACTGCTCTCTGACCGAGCTGCCCCTGCTCCAGCTCAGGATGGGCTTCGGTAGGGGCTGTGCATGCAGGCTGCCCTGCCCTGTGCTTGTCCTGATCCTTTTGGCTCTCTCCCAGATGTTACTGTAAAGTTAATGCAAGAAAAACAGCTTCTCCCTAATTAGAAGGGCTTAATTCCATTGGCTGGGACTGTTTTCTGTGCAGGCCAAAACACACGTACAGCTCTGAGCTGGGTCCTCAAAAAACATTCAGGCTGATGGCACCAATACATCAATCTTTCATTCACTGTTTCCTTCACCACTTCAGAAAGCAAAATAACATGTTGCATTTCTTGTGGCCTGTATGCTTGACAGAAAGCCAAAATAATCCCACATCAAATCTGGCACACACAGCTTGGGAAAGGTTGCTCTTGGATGGTAGAAGAGAAAGTTCACTGGCAGCGTCCCTGTTCTCCAGCTGTCCCATTGCGGGGCTGCATGCCATCTCCTCCCAGCTCCATCAGCTCTGCTTATCAATATTTCAGGTCCTTTAGAGGAACAACGCCTGCGGCGAGTGTGTTAACTATTAATGATTGCAGGCTTCGGTATTGGCATTATTAGCAGCGCAACCTTTAGCTTTATAATTAAGACTTGAGTTGAGATTTACTTTATAAGTCTCCATTGAATCCATGAAAAATTCAGGCTCTTTATTGAAGACTTTCAGATGAAATCTTCTGTGAGAAAGGCCACTCAGCTCCCCAAAACCTGATCTTAATTAACTTTGAATGGGCCATCAGAAGTACAAACTCTAGCACAACTGTCCTCTGCTGTGAAAGAGGCCAGCAGAGATACGCTTGTGCCATGCTTGCTTCCCAGCACACAGCGTGTCCTGTGCTCCTGCTGGATGGGAAGCTTATGTGACCAGTGAAGGTAAGGGGTGCAAGTGGGAGCAGTTTATCTCAGCCTACTTACAACTGGCTATGGTGATGTGCAGGAATTTTGGTTTTTCCTCTTGGAGAATGCTCAATGTGAGAAGGAAGTAAATGTTGCTATGTTGAGCCTGCTACAGGGCAGAAAATGGTATTTGTGGCCTAAAGTGCCCTGCTTTGGGAGGCTTGGCACAGAACTTGCTTGCTATTGAGTTTCTCCTTTGTCACTGCTAGCATCACATGAGTAACTGCAGCCGAGCAGGCAGCTCTGGGCAATTATGCCAGCCCACAGGTATCACTGCAGCTCTCCCAAATGACTGGAGCCAGCCAAACAGCTGCAGAGCACAGGAGGACCTGTGCAGCTTGGTCCACAGCCGGGTCTCATTGCTGATTTCAGTCATTTTGGCATAATACAGCTTATTGCAGTTCCTCCAGTAAGTGTTGTTTGAAAAATCCTCCCGCAAGAGCCAAGGTGGCTTGCTGCGTAGTTAGGAGAGCCAACATCATCAACATGAAGTTGGAGAACACAGAAATCATCTCTGCTGGCACAGTGTAATCAGGGAAAGCACACACACTGTGCTGGAGAGCATAGTAGACCTGCTGAAGAGATGTTTTGTGTCCAGCCAGGAGCTAGAGAGCTGTGCCTGGCGGAGGAGGAGTTAGTGATCCTGGAGAGTGGGCAGATAAAAAGCTAGACCTAGATAAGGCTGAGGAGGCTGAAGGAAATGAGATGGAGCATTTGAGAAGCCATAACTGATCGCTTCTAGTGCTAATAGATCTGATTGCTTTCTTAATTGGCTGTTTGATAAGATTTAATGTATATGTTGTGGAATGAAATAAAAGGCGGGCAGATGGTCCAAAAGAGTAGGAGCAGCAGTCAGCCTGTAATGTGAATATAGGTTTGCCTCTTTAATATTTGATACGAGCGTGAATTAGTCGTTCCCTGAATCCATTAGGAAGCCTGGATGAGTGATGGGAGTAGCTGCATTGCCTCCTTTGTACCATTCTGCACATCCTGAGCTTTGAAGGGCAACGTTTCCCAACCTAAGAGTGAGGTCAGCATTAACTACAAAGCGTTGACAGCATCTGCCACGGATGCAGATCTGGGGCAGTGGCTGAAGCTTCAGTCTGGCAAGGAGTGTGCGAACGGCTGGAAGAAGTCCCTGATGGTGGGAAGGCCAGAGCACTGGGCAGTGTGCCACCTAATGGGAGAGAAGCCTGCAGTGAGAGAGGGTGTGCCTCTGATCAGCTGGTTACTTGAATTCCTGATAGATCTGCTTTCACCACTGGAAATGTGAGTGCTATGGTTCTCCTGCTCTTTGATTTTTTTTCTGAGGTGTTTCCAAAGGCCGTATGGCAAGGCTGCAGGATTAGTTGATATTTACTAGGTCAGACTAGGATGAAGTTGTCTTTCTTTGTACTGAAAAGTGTATATATTTTTAAGGCCATCTAGCAGAAAAGCTCCAAGCATGCACTGTAAAATTGCACAGTCCACGCTGCCCTGGTGCTTGGCAGCAAAAGTCAGAGGATGCAATCCAGAAATCAGGCGTAAATTGAGCAGTCATTTAAAATACTGGCAGGAGTAGCATCACCTGGGATGAGCAATGGCATCCAAGTGAGTGACTGAGCTACTCCTGCACAGGGTTTTTATGAAAAATCTTTAAGCAGATCTATTTCCAGACCTGACCAGGAGTCCCTCTGACGTTGCCTTGCCTGGCACTGTGCCCGGCTGCCTCCTTGGCTGCAGAGGCCCGGGAGGTACAAAGAGCTGGGAAATGAGAAGGGGAAAAAAACTGTTGGCTTTGGAAACTCCTGGAGGTTTCTGTTTGCGTTTGAAGAAACTTGGTCCTTTTTCTATCTGAGCTGGGCTTCCCATGCAGTCTCTAACCTGCAGTACTAACTTGTGCTGTCAGTGTCTGAGGAATGCTGGGGGCAGGTTCATGGCAGAATATTTTCTCCCTCAAACACTTAATTAGTAAGAATTTTGGATCAGCCTCCCCCCTGCTTAAGCAGCTGACTGGAAACCTTGCTGCTAAGGCACTTCACTGAGCTGCAGAGAAACTTGTCTCCTGGAATCATTTAGCTGGGGAGGGAGATGGATGGTTTTAGTTTTGGTCCTGATGTTTAAAATACTGTGTAGAGAAGGTGTTTCAAGAAAAGCATAAAGACAAACTATGAAGATGAGCACCTCACGCAATTTCATTTTAAGAGTATGGAAAAGGTAATTCTAGGGGAAAAAAAATGTCCTTAACAGAACATTGTTGGCTGTAATTTAGAACCACCCGATCAGCACGTGTTTGTGGGAGATAAACTGTGTCATCTGTTCTCTCCGTGCTGTGGCTGCGAGGCTGATGTTTTATACTTTTGCAGATGAGTCTCTTTCAGGGTGTCATGAACAACTATCAGTCTATCATATGAGCTATAGAAAGGGCATAGTTGCTGCTGAAAGCATGTCAGTGGATTATGGCAATAAAATTTTTCACTGCTTCAAACAGAAGAAGAATACGGTTGACAAGAGAGTGTATTTAAAATCTTTTTTTAAAAGGATGCAAAAGCTGATTTTCAGCATCTCTCCAAGCCCCACTTCTTCTGCTCTGTTTGTTTTGGTAAGCATGTTGACATGGAGAGCTGCAGATTTATAGGCTCTTGTCCTTGACTTTGTTTGGGAAGCAAGAAAAAAAAAGATGCGAGCTTAAATAAATAGTTTGTAGATGTAGAATTGTTAGCCATAATTGTACTGTGCTTATTTTCAGTTTTTTTTCTGCTTTGTGTCATTTGGCGAGGTACAGAATATAAACAGTGCTGCAGACCCTTGGAAAGACTATGGAAAAATTTCTGTGATCCATAAATATTTAGTTTGCTCATTTCAGCAGTGATGTTCTTGTGTCAGCTGGTTCTCTGCAGAACGAGGCCTGATTTTTCCCAAGAGCACAGCCGGTGCTGAGACAAAACACGTCCCATCCTAAACCCCACACTAGGCATCAGGACTATTTAAGTAATAATTTATTGTCTTTTCATTAAACATTGCAATTAATGTGGTAAGTGCAACAGTATTTTTTGAAATGTAATATACAATTAAGCCCAAGTAATAAATTGACCTTCAATGATCAGGAGTAGAAAGATGGTTAATTTTTTGTTTGTTTTTTATTTTTAATGTGAACATATAGATAGCTTGTTTAAATGAAAAGCGTTCATAAAGCAGCTCACAGCTTCCATTTTTAGGATGAGCCTGCAGTGCTGTGAAGAGCCAGGGCACGGTGGGATCGGGAGCAGGGCACGGCAGCCCCTCCGGGGAAGGGAGGGCAGCAGGGAGCCAGCAGGGCCTCGTGGTGGTGCGCTTCATCCGGCCCCGTGCTGCTGGCCGTGCTGGCTGTGCAGTGGAGGTGGCGAGGCGCAGCAAAGGGTGCTGGGCTGTGACGTCCATCCTGGGGAGGCTCTGCCCACACCTGGGTTTGCAGCGTGTGCTTTGGTCTCAGAAATAGTTTAACGTTTCTGGATGTTCATTGAGATGTGGTATATGGGTTAAACATAACGTACGATTGCTGCTCCTCTCATTGCTTCCAATTAAACCTTGCTTGTTAGTTTAACCTCTAGGTAATCCCATCAAACAATTGATGTCAAGGAAACACTGCCCACAGTGGCTCTGGATGAGTGGCCATTAATTTTAATTGCCTTGATATTAAAGATTAAGAAGTATTGGGACTAGCAGAATGGAAACGATCTGATGTCAAGCAAATCCACTCGATGAGGCTTCCCCAGGCTGCTGGTGATATTAAAATTTTACTGTGAGAATTAAATAAACCTTTATTAGTGATGGCTGTTGTTTGATTGGTCCATGGGTGTGCATAAACAGAGGGATCTCGTGCACATCTGTGGACAATAGTTGATGTACAGAGATTCCTCAATTATGAAACTGTTAATAAAGCATAATCCGATTGTCCACAATAATTATTTGCTAGGTTTCATTAATGCATTATTGCTTTTCTGACTGACAAGATAAATATTAAGTGTAATATACAGAATACAGTACAATAGATGCAGTGCTGTCTAGGGAAGGGAATGTATAAGGTGTGCATCTTGAATTACAGTTAAAAGCTGGGTGCTTTTCATTAATTGTGTTAAAGGCTGGAGCTACCTAAAGCACAGGTCCTGTGGGCTTTGCTGGGTGCAGCGATGCACTCCTGGGCTTTCAGAGGAGCTGCAGTGCTCTGTGGTGCTTGTGGGATGTGGGAGCAGCCGAGTGTCACTGTGTGCTGTGCAGTGTGGAGCTTTGGTCCCTCACTACAGGGCACAACTAATTACCACTTGTGTTGTTACCAGTCCCCTCCCCTCTACCTCTGTCTCATTACAGATGCTTTTTTGTCTGGGCAGCTTTGGCTGTTGCCTGTGTTACGAGCTGAGGCTGTTGTTTAGCTTTGTTGTAGTGCTGAAGTTAAACAAAGGCGCTGAGAAACCACTGCAGGATCTTTTCTGAACTGCTCCAGCCGTGACCTCTGCACGGGTTAATGGCCAGCGCCCTGCCAGCCACTCTGGTCTCAGTACAGTATCTTCAAAGAGAGATGACAAAGTGACTTTTCAGCCATTATTGATTTATATGATCCTTTTCATTTCCAGCCGACCAAACACAGCTCTAGGTGAGGGCTGCCAAGGTTGTTCTGGCCCCCAAATAAAGAACAATGTGAAGCTGTGGCTGTTTGCTCTGGCTCAGCCAGCAGGCACTTCAGTCCGTGCGGCAGCTCTGCGGTTTTGCACTGCCCTTGTGGACGGATGGCGATACTGACGAGAGACAGCAAGCTCCAGGACACGTGTTGTCACCCCTTGGGCATCAGTTTGCCAGCGGACAAGTAGAACCAGATCAGACACGTACCTGTACTCATATTTAACTGATCCATGATTGTTGCAGGGTTCCTTCTGGGGATGAGGCACTGGGGTTAACTAGATCCAGCGCAATGTTTTGAATTGCTTTGTTGAGTCAGACACTGTGTCCTTCACTCTGCTCCTCCTCTCTCCAACACAGGTCTCCAACTGGTTTGGCAATAAGAGAATCAGGTACAAGAAGAACATTGGGAAGTTCCAGGAAGAAGCCAATCTTTACGCAGCAAAGACGGCTGTGACTGCAGCGCACGCCGTGGCTGCGGCCGTCCAGAACAACCAGACCAACTCCCCCACCACGCCAAACTCTGGTGCGTACCCACGCGTGTTGGGGCAGCCTGCAGCGAGCTCGGCAGGGCGAGCAGCTCCCTGGCAGCACTGCCTGGGGAGTGGGGTTGGCCTTGTGGGCTGAGGGGACTGAGCTGCAGCTCCCACCACGGGTCTGCCTCGCTCTCACTGCTGGCAGCATCTTCGCTTCTGTCGATACCTTGAGCGTTTTCTGATTCCATGAAAGTAGCAGAAAATAAAGGGAGGCAGAACTCTCAAGCCTATGTTTGTAGAACTGCTGTATTTATTGTCAAGATAAGAATGTAAGAACAAAACACAGGGATGTTTTAGTGTGCACTAATTAAAATTTGTGCTCTGGGTTGCTTGACGAGGGGTTGATATTATATATAAAAATCTAGGGACACAGCTTTTATTCCAGAGTCTAACCACGTGTTCTTTTATAGTGTTTAACAACTGTCTCGCTAGTGCACTGCTGACATTTTGCAAATCTAAGCATTAAGTTAGTAGAGGGAGGATCTGAAGAGGAAATCGCTTTGGGGTTCCAGAGGCAAGGGTTTCTACAAAGTTTGGCACTATTTACAGTGAAGTTTTGCCACAGCATAGTTGTAGACAGCTTTTTAAGGATGTAAAGATCCATGGGGAAAAAAAAAAGCCTTTAGTCAAAGGAAAGGAAGAGAAAGGTTCCTCCTCTGCCGATAGATCAGCTAACTAGAAATTACCGGGCATTTCTGTTTGAAGGAAATATTAAACACAGGTTCAAAATTAGTTTTTTAGAGCGTTGAGCTATTCAGGATGAGGTGATCCTCCGGGGGAAAGCAGCTGGCACATGTGCTGTGTGTGCAGTGCTCTCCAGCAGTGAGGCTGCCCCGGGCTCTGATGGGTGCCTCTGCCTCCCCGGCGTGGTTTTGCTGCGCGCCGCTCAGCGCCGTGGGGAGAAGCAGTGCAGGTCCCACGCTGTACGGGTGTCCTGCCAGGCCGGCCTTGCCCTGCTGTGGGTCAGGAGCGTGGTTTCTGTTGGGCATTGCTTTTCCTTCTTGTTTCCTTTCTTCTTCTCCTTCCCCTGCCCTGAGGTCTTTGGGGTTATATATTTGTAGCTCTCTGTTATTCAGCTACTTAACTCTTTCCTTTCCAGGTTCTTCTGGTTCTTTTAACCTCCCAAATTCTGGGGACATGTTCATGAACATGCAGAGTCTGAATGGGGATTCTTACCAGGGGTCCCAAGTCGGAGCCAATGTGCAGTCACAGGTAGGAGAAATGCCCCACAGTAGGGCCTTTCTAGCAGGGTAGGGTTTGGGCTAAAAATTCCACCTTACTCTGGCTCTATTGAATGGTCTGTGCCTCGCTGCAGAGTGGAGGCTGCATATTTCTGAACGTGACCTATTCTTACCCCGGCATTGAATTTCACAAATACGAAGGAAAGAGTGATTTTTTCTGATTGAAACTTGAAGCTTTGTGAATGCATTCGGCTCTGGCTTGAGCTCATGGAATGGGATTGGGTGCATCTGACTTCCATGGACACTGTAAATCCAGTGAATTTTCTTTTTTCCTTTTCTTTTTTCTTTTTTTCCCTTCTTTTTTTTTTCTTTTTTTTTTCCCCTTAATGTCTTTGTTTCATTTATCAGACAAACCTTTATTTGTGTATTTGTTTGAATGTCAGAACGCATCTAACTGAGCTATTAAAATACAAGTTATTCTCAGTCCCTTTTCCAGTCCTTTCACACAGGGCTTTGTATGTTCCATCATCTTTCCCCATACGTGCAAGTACATCCAAACATGCGAATGTGCACAGCGCTTTGCTGCAGACACTTAAGAAGGACCTGCGGGATGCACTGCTGTGAGGAAGTTATTGTTTGGCTGGTGTGAGAAGCAGAGATGTATGGCTTTTAACATGCAGGGATTTGTTGAAATTCTGCCAGTCATTCTTGATTGATAAATTTGTCTTTCATAGAAGACGCTAAACCCGTTTGGCTCACATAATTCAAAATGTTGCCTATTGTAAGTGATGATGTTTTAATAGATTTGGAATGATGAATTTTGTTTCCTCTTACTTTAAGGTGGATACCCTGCGTCATGTTATCAATCAGACGGGAGGATACAATGATGGCTTGGGAGGAAATTCACTGTACAGTCCACATAATTTAAATGTGAGTACCCAGGGGAAGAGTAGTTTGGAGGGCCATAAGCATGGTGTCGGGTAAATGTAGTCATTAACACACATATTAATTTCTCTTGTGATAGCATATTTTAACATTGCATCATTGGAGATGAACTGCAAAATGGCCCTTGATACAGCTATGAGTCTTGGTCATGTAGGAACAGAGAAAATTCCTAGAGCCATCACTATAAACAATTGGAATTTTTATATTTTTCAGCCTTATGAGTTTAAAAAGTGATAGCCTTGGAGAGAAGGCTCTTGTTCTTTGCAGAGGTGGTCAGATAACCGCACGTGTATTCGTCATTGCCTGCAATCTGACATCAGGACTGCTGTTTTGATATACTTTTAGCCATTTCAAGGGTGCACATTTTTCCTGCGTTTGAGAAGCAATTTTGGCCTTGTTACTCAAACGAGAGAAGTAGGTCTGGCAAAGAGGTGCTGGTGAATTGAGGGATGTTAGACCGGGTTGTGCCGGGTGCTGTCAGTGCAGCCCTGCTGTGGCTGCTGGGATCGGTTGGTGCTCGGAGCGGCCGGGCCCTGCAGTGGCCAGGATAGCTGAGGGCCACAGCTGTTCTGCTGCGTGAGAACCCGGGACCAAACGCCTCCCAGGGCAGCAGGCTGTGTGCTGAGGGCTCCGCTGCAAATCGTGTTCAGCTCTCATATTCAACTTCCTCTTCTCATTCGCCGCTTTGAAAATGAGTGCTTCGTTTTACTAAATGCTCCGTATTTGCTTACCAGGCGGCCTTCGTTTGTTTTCCTTTTTATTCACAAAGTTTAAAATGACCGCAGAGGGAGCGCTGGGCAGGCAGTGCTCCTCCCGCCCCGGGGCAGCTCTGTGCCACCGCCCACTGCTGCATTGGTGCCCGTGGTGCTGCGGCTCAGGCGCTGTGCAGAGCACCTCTGGGAAGGGCTCAGCCACGGGGATGTGAGCTTTTCCTCTTCGAGGGTTTCCACTTGCCACGAGAGTAAATATTAATGATTTAAAATGTGATTGAAGATGTTCAATTGTAAAGGGAAAAAAAGTACCATTAAATACTCAAATCTTTTACATTTGAAATGTCAAATCTTTCTTTTTGGGTTTATAAATAACTCATAATAACCCACAACAAACCATATAAAAAGCCTTTTAGTTGCATTTCTCCTTTTTCATTTAAGTGTTTTGAAATGCTTCAGAGAATTTGCGATATCCTTATCAACATGATAAAATATGAAACTGTGATTGCCTGCAGCATTTTACAGACATGAATTCCATCTTCACTGATGAGGCCTGATAAGGCGCTGTTGTATAATACAGTGCATAATCTCAAACCACCAGAGTAAGGATTAATTTATTTGAAAAAAAGAATGCTTGCTGACAACCTCTCCTCCAGCTGCCAAGCTGAGTAAAAATATTGTACATTTGTTGTTTATAAATTTGGATAAAAGAGGAATGATGTTTACTTCAGATGGAATATCTTTAGACTCATATCTGCACAAGAGTTTTTCTTTCTCTAAGTAGATTTTCATATCCTTAAAAAAAAATAATATAAAAAAAAAAAGCAGAGGTGCCTTGGCATGCTTTGTGCATGCAGCTGAGCATCTTAAACCATGTGGTGAGGTTTCAGCCTTAATGCGATCGCAGGTCGGTATTGCCATTAATTTTCCTTAAGGGAGCACAGACTCAAACCTTGGAATTTGTCACGATAAGGGCTTCTCTGTTTGCTGTTTTTCATCCACACAGCAGACAATCACCAGGCGGTGCTGCGGGGCGGTCCGGGGCCCAGCGTCAGCACAGGGCAGCCCCTGGGCCCAGCCAGGCGGAGCGGCCCCGCGAAGGCTGCGGGGTGCCGGGGGGCAGCTGCCCCGTCACTTCCACTCAGCCTCCCCCCAGTCACGAGCACCGCGCCGCCCTCCTCCTGACTGACACCAAAATACGTAGCGACAAGCTGTCTGCCACAGCAGAAATCTGATCGGACATTGATTTCAGCAATTGCCTCCATGGGCCGAGACATAAGGCAAATTTGTTTCTGAGCACTGCTATTGCTGATGCAGGCCTAATGCAGGGAGGGCCGGCGGCGAACGGGAGCACGGAGCGGCAGCCCGTGTGGGGCTGCACTTCGGGTAATTGGCGGAGGGGTCGAGGGCCCCTTCCTGCCCCTGCCTGTGCTGCTGCGTGGGCTTGGATGGACTTGGATTCTGGTGTAGAGAAAGGCAACTCCCAGCTCTGGAGCTGAGAGGAGAGATGCGTTAAGGACTGCTGCCCCAGAGCCGCTTTCTCAGGAAAAATAACCTGAAGCATCGGCTGAAGGGGTGCTCTGCATTAAGAGCGAGAATGGAGATGCGGGAATCCCAGCATTGCTGTTGTGGTCGGCCCCTGGCTGTGGGGCACTTCTCTCATCAAAGCGCCTCACGCACAGCTCGGGTGATTTTCTCACAAATTCTGCAACCAGAGGCAGTTTAGGATAAGCTCTTTCCCAGAGCGTCTCCCCCCCATCTCTGGCCTTGCCACTTTGTTACTTTCAGTGCACTATGTAATTAATATGCGTAATTGCATCAATTGAATTGTTTTTCCCTTTTCAGGCTAATGGAGGCTGGCAGGATGCAACTACTCCATCTTCTGTGACTTCCCCTACAGAAGGGCCGGGAAGTGTGCACTCTGATACCTCTAACTAATCTCCTAGCAACACTTTTTCCCTGAGCTGAGATGCCTTGATCAGCGCATTCAGAGTCGCAGGAGAAAAAGGAAAGAATTTTTTTGTAGCCAACCACCTACAGCTTTACTGTAAAACCTTGTCTTACTAGAAAACTTGGTAAATCTGTTTTTTAAAGGTATCATAATCATTTGTATTTATACTTAAAACACACAATGTTAAAAAGCACTTTATCCAATTGGGCCAAGATTTAGCATTGTTTATAGCCCTGTAACTATTTTATCATAATTTATTATCGGCGATTTTAACAGTGTCGGTCTAACAGTTGCCAATTGCTTGGCCTTAAGGGTAAAAGTACAGTACAAGCTTAACCTCGATAGCAAGAACGGGCACAAAGAACACCTCACCTGAATCTTAACTGCGTGCATATTTTCGCGGAAAGTCAAAATGAGTTACAGACTTGGATTGTGTTTAACCTTTTCATCTCTCTTATAGAGTTGGAATAAAGAGATCTGTTTGGTTATTTCAGTTAACAGCGGTTGTGTTTAAGAATCCTTATTCGTCACATTTTTGTTGTGATCTGTTGCTTTATAAGTTAGGTTGGATACCAGGAGCATCTTTCCTTGCTAACCGCCCAGGACCCCCCGCCTGCTCTCTGTATTTCGGCAATGGACTCAGAGTGTTCTTAAGAGGTGAAGATTTGCTGCTTCTTTCAGTGAGCCACCAGCTGGGTTTTACAGTGTGAGTAGGTGCTGTGCGGCTGCCGAGATTGGTTACTTCTCCTGGGCAGCCAAACAAACAAAAACAGAAAGGAAAAGCGAAGGAAAAAGCACCGTTATATGGATTGTTGTACATAGTGTAGCAAAAGAGTATTTATACATCTCACCAATCAAAACACAGCTTTATTACCTCATGCGAACTCATACGAACCAATAGACTTTCAACATGTTCTGTAGCTTAGAGTGCTCACTTACTACCTCTGAACGATACTCACGCTGTAGTTTGTCTCTTTCTTATCTTTTTGCATCTTGTAACTAACTCTTTGTTTCCCTCATAAATTGTAATGTACATTGTAATCTTTTAAAAGAATCAGGGTTGCGTTTGCAACTTTTAAAAGAGCTGAAGTGGAAACATTGGGTCTTAGGTTTAACAGGACAGTGAAACTGTTGTAAATACTGAGAAACATTTTGAATGTTCTTCATCTTGTTACTAATCCACGCAAAAAATACAACTAATTGTAATGCATACAGACTTCAGTATCAGTACTGTATATTCACCCTGTGTAACAGGGGGCCCTTTCTTTCTCTCTTTTGTATTGTATGCGATTCTGAAACTGATTGAGTCATGAAAATAATTTGTGGCAGTGATTCTAATGTATTAAAACGTTTCGTGTTACTTTCTAACTGGATTACACCCTGGATTGAGAAGTCTTCCTCGTGGTAGTTATATGTAGTTTCAAACATGAATAAACTTTTTGCTTTCATGATCAAATTTTGATGTAATTTCTTCCAGCTCAGTTTAAGTCAGGCCTGAGCAGAGCGAGCTGCAGAGGTGCGGCTGCCGTTGCAGGAGTTCAGCGCGGCTCAGGACGGGCGGAGCGGCGCGCAGGAGCTCAGTGGCAGTGAGCTGTGCTGGGGCTCAGAGCCCCGGCCTCCACCTGTGTGCTGCGCTGTGTGGCAGCGGAGGGAGAGAGGGGCTGCGGAGAGGGGCGGTCCTGGAGATGCACTTAAGGAGCGCCATCGCATTCACTCTTAATTACCGCTTCGTTTAACGTTGACTTTGAAGCTACAACCTCAGCTAGCGAGTGTAATGTGATTATAAAAATATTTTTCTTTATTAAAAAAACTTTTTTGGAAGGGCATATATATATAAATGCTAATTTTAAGTCTTTTTAATAAAGTAAAGGTCAATAACAGGTAATAGCCTATTTACCATATCTCAAGGAAATTGACTCACAGGAAATCAAATTAACGTTAATCACTTGCAGCAAATGGTCTCTGATAGATAGAACTCCTTACTCCTTTGGTAGCAGCAGAAGGAGGGCTGCCCGTCCCCACTGCGCTCATGGTGCTTCCTCCCCAGCAGCTGCTGCAGACTTTAGGTGTTGTTTTGGTGGCAAAATGATAATTTGCATGATTTGGTTGGCTTGTGGACCAGCTTTTCTTATCCATAGTTCTTGGACTGAGTTATTTTGTGAAGACCCTTTGCTCACTCTCTCCCCCCAGTGCCACACTCACCTCCGTCTGTGTCCCATGGCACAGATGCCCCTTTTGCTCTTCTGCCTTTGTTTGCTGAGCACACACATCTTCTCGTTCAGTTTTAGAACTGAATGTTGCTTCTTTCACTACAGGTGGTGCATTTAGATCAACATGTTAATAGCTAGAGGCACTGCACAGCTTCACTGCCAATGATGAAAGAGGGCTGAGCAGGGACTGTGGACTTCTGGAGACTTCTGCATGTGGATGAGGCACAACAGAGCACCCTGTGCTTGCTGCTGGAGCTTCCTGAGCCCACGTGCTCTCGGTTTATGCTCCAGCTCAATGGAAACAGTGTTTTAAATGTAAAGTGTGTCAGTGGAGGCAGAGGCAACATAATGAACACGCAGACGTCCCTCATCTTGATCACATCTCTGCTGGCCACAGGCAAGGACCTGTCATGCACAGAGGAGGTTCATGGGAAGGCCATCAACAACCTTTGGGCCACGCTCACGTGCCCCACGCCTGCTGGGCATCATTAGCGTGCTGCTTTACAGCATTAAGGCTCTGGGTCCCTCTGAGTTACAAGTGCAATTTGGCCTTTCCTTGCGTTGGATAACAGCCACATGGTTACATGGCCAATAATAAACACTTTATCCTTGAGGCTTGATTACACATCAGAGAGGTTTACTGCCAGTACCAGTGTTGGGATCAGCGCCGTGTTCCGCCCAGCAGAGACAGTGGGCCGTCAGAGCCCTCCAGCAGCACTGCGAGCTGCTGGGCTGTGCAAGTGTCACCACAAGCTGTTGGTGTGCGAGCATCACCAGGAGCTGCAGGAGCCCTGTGCCGCTGGCTCAGAAGTGGCAGAGGGGCACAGCCGCCATCCCCGTGGCCGTCCTTCCATCTGCTCAGAGTGCCAGTCGGGCTCACAGAGCACAGCGGCACTGGCTGGGTCTTGCAGCACCTCCCATCACCCCGGTCCTGGCCCTGTGCTCCCTGTACAAGGCTGTGCCGGGCTCCATCCCCACTCCCACCCTACACACCCCATGTGGGGCAGTGGCACAGGGCAGGACAGCACGGCAGGCGGTGGAAGGACGATCTGCCCCTGCACTACAGCAGCTCCCAGCGCCTCGGACGCAATGGAGGATGCTCTGCGCAGGACGAGAAGTGTTGAGGACATGGAGGCCCTCTGGCACGGAGGGGCACAGAGCGATGGGACGGGGCAGCTCCGCCAAGGGCTCACCTTGTGCTACTCGGGGCTGCGCCTTCTGCAAAGGCTGCACAGGAGTCGGATGTCAGATGCTGGTGTCAGTATCTGTGCCATGTATTTCCAATGTGATAAAAAAACTGAAGACATTTCCAGTTTGTGTTAATAAAATACATCTTTTTAAAGAATGGAATTCTTTGAAGATTGGCAAATTTTATTTTGTTTCATTAGCTTTAATGTCACTGCCATATGGACTGTGAAGAAAAGTGAACCATTAGATTGGAGGGACTGAGTTATCAGCGTGACACAGAAAGCGCTGATACAATTGTTAAGGATAAGCCCTGGGAGTGATTTATTGCATGCATTGTATTAGCCACAGAGGAGTTATGATATGCTCCCCATTCCTGTATCATATTAGGGTTTTATTAGTCTAATATGACATGGTAATATAATATACGATTAGAATTCCCATCCAGTCCCCTGGAGAGAACGACATGGGCTGAGCCCTGCATCACTGCCGGCATAACCCCACTCACCGAAAGTTCCCCTTCTGCAACAAATGCCAAAGATGAACTTCTCCTCCAGGTCCCCCCCTGCCCTCCCATGCACTGCCAGAGCCCCAGCTCTGAGTCGGGCTCTGCAGCACCGCCGTCGCAGCGCACTTTGCTTCCAGCAGCAGTGCGGAATGAGGGCTGGCACATCAAAGTGCTGCTAGGTGAGAACTCCCCAAATCTGTATCAAAGCCCATTTGATCATCTTCCTGTCACTGATATAACAAAAAATATTAATTTTAATTTATTGGAGACTGCCGAAACCCTCACGTGGCAACAAATTTAAGAATCTTGTTTACAGGGGCTAATTAAAACCAATTAATTTCATTAATATCTGCAGCAACTAATGTGGGCATGGGTGCAGGAGCACTCTGGGCCACATGGGGCCGTGTCCTTGGGGGGCAGAGCCCTCATGGGGGTCCCTGGCAGTGCCCTACCTGGAGTGCCCCCCTGCCTCTGCCTGCCCAGAGCCCAGAAGAGCTTTGGGCCACTCCTTGCAGTGCGGGGTCACCCATTAATGCCATCTATTGGGATAATAAAGGGCTGCATTTCGGGTGGTAAAATTCAGCGTAAAGAGCACGCGCCATTAAACGCGGAAATCCAAAATTTTATTGCAATCTGCTGGATCTGAGCTGACGCCAATTAAACAAAAAAGATATCATTTATAAAAAGGCAGAGTTCAAGTTGTATTAAATATGAAATGCAATTTTCTGCCGGTTGTGATTTATTACTGGTGGTACATTGTTCAAAGAAGCATGTTATGTTTCAATAGAGAAATATTGTTTATTCATTAATATTTTAAAACTTGCTTATTGCTGTGTATGGCTCTCCTGCAGAATGAAACTTATGATTTAAAACATGAATTAATAAACACATTTGAAAGTGTTAGACAATATCATAACCACTCATTTTTCATTTTACCGAGAGCATATTAAACTTTTATAATTCTGTGTACTGTTATTTTCCAAAGAAAGGTATGAAAGCTAATTTCAGGTGGGGTGGTGAGGAAGCAGAGCCCCATGCTGAGGCTGGGTGGGGAGGCTCTGTGTCCCCACCATGCTGTGCTGGTGGCAGCCCCACACCCGCGGGGCGCATCGCCCTCCACCTGCAGCGTGCGCTGCGTTACAACGTGAAACGTCTGATGGAGGCTGACATCCTAAATGAGGCCGAAAATCTTTTATACAAAATGTGATAAAGCACTAACGATCCCGGAGGCCTCGGGTTACCTTGCTTATTACCTGCACCCACACTGGAATCAGCAGCATTAAGGGGGCCAGACCCAATCCGTAGCACCTTTGAACTCATTAGTCCCGAGCACTTCGTACAGATGAGCCTATCAGAGCCTTCACTGGAAAGAACCTTTCTTGTATCTTAAAGTCTCTCCTGCCGCAGCCTTGGTGTATTACCATAACAATAAGCAGTATTTCAATTTTAAGAACTCATTTTTCCTCAAATAGAAAGTGCCAATCAATTTAAGGAGAGGGAGATGCGCACCGGGGAAGCAGCGAGGCATGGCTCCGGCCCGGAAACGCCTCCGGTGTGACACAGAGTGGGGCTGCCCACAGTGTGGGGGGTTCACCCTGTGACCTTCGTCCGCACTGCCACAGGTGGCAATAGGAGCAGGCACAGGAGGTGGCACAGGAGCAGGATGGAAAGCTGACGTTTGGAGAGCTTCCCCAACTGCTGCCATCACAGTGCCGACAACGCCATGCTGAATGCTGGCAGACATGCGCCTCAGGCGCAGCGCCTGGCAGGCATGGGGGGCACAGGGAGCCCTCAGGAGCCCCCGACACCCAGTGGGCACTGGGTGGGTTCCTGTGGGATGCAGCTCAGGGGGGTCTTGTTCTGCCTGTCAGAGTGGCCGGTGCTGGATGTGTGCTGGCTGTGTGCTGGCTCTGCACCCAGGGCCATGGCAGCAGCATTCTCCCAGGCCTGGCCACCCGCACCGCTGTTGCCTGATGGATGGTGCAGGTGGTGGGCAGCTGTGTGTACAATGGAGGCCTCGCATCTGACAGCATAATGTAAATTAACTATTCACTTCTTTGTTGGGCAAAGTGAATCGGCAAACCTTATTACTCCAGATCAGTCAATTAATTAAAGTTCAGTGCTTAATCAAGTTCCAGTGGTCATACATGGGGCACAGGGATTTCTCTCTCCTGAGCACTGTGACCAGAGGTGGACAAGAGGTGGCTGTGCAGTGTATCAGCCCCAGCTCTGGTGCTGGGAGCACAAGGCCCATGGTGGACACAGGGTGTCGGAGCGGGGTGTGCGGGGTGCTGCTGTGCAGGAGGTGCTGTGGTTCCCTGGGCAAAAAAATGTCTTCCAAAGGCACCCGGCTGCACATTTCAGTAGCTCTCAGGCCCATCCATAACTCAGAAGGAGATGCTGTCCAGTGCACACGGGCAGGGATTCAATTAGATTGCTCTCTCCAGCTCTCTCCCCAAGAACATGGCACAAGAAGCAATCTCTCTTTTTTGAAGAGTGCAATAACAGAGTGCAATGGAAATGAGTCAAAGACACTCAGAGAGCAGGATCCCTGCTTTAAATCTTGAAAAGCACTCAAGAAAAATATGTTGTTTACCTGAATTTGTTTTTCATAAGGTTCCCAGTGGATTAATAAACTAACCTTTCGTCTGTGAACACCTGGTCCTACAAGCCATCAATAATGCAAGCTTCACCTCCTGCATTAATACAGGTTGGTGCGGAGAGGCAGAGCGCAGCCCTGGCAGTGGAAGAGCAGGGAACGGCGCAGCCCGGGCCTCCGTCCTGCACTGGGCAGGTTTGTGCTGCACGGCTCTGTGCTGCATGGCGACTGCAGAGCTCCACTGCTCCGCTGCAGCCTGCAGAGGTTGGGAGGATGTGAACGGGTTGTGAAGTGTTTCTTTACGAACTCTTCCGGTCTTTTTTGCGGCTCATAATTCAGTGGTAAAGCACTTCATGCTCTGGGGCTGACAGTCTACGAACAAGACACAGGCCACAGGAATGTGGTGGAAATAAAACCTATGGAGTTTGGATGCAGTCGGGTGGGAGCAGCATCACATATGGAAGTACAGAAAGCACCGTGCCCACCGGGAGCTGTGTCTGTGTGGCTCTGGTCCAGAGCCCCCCCAGTGTCTCTGTGCTGCTGCTCCCCTTCCTGGGGTACCAGAATGGAACCCCCAGCAGGGAAAGCCGCTCCCTGCAGCCATGGCTGGGGGTGGCTATTGGGGTTCTAAAGGGACGATTGCCCCACGAGCAGCTCGCCGGCGGCAGCGCAGCAGCACAGAGGCTGTAGGCTTGGGAGCCTGGCATCCCGTAATTGATTGATAGGCTAGGACTGTCAGCGCTTAGAGAGATAATTCAATTTATAAAATCCCATTAAGTGGTGAAAGATTTTTTGATTGTTGAATTGTTTCCTATGTGATGCCAGTCATTTTGGTCCCTCTCACTTGGAAATCCACTTCCCATTTATGAGAGGGTGATGGAGTTGCTCCTCATTGCCTCCCATTGCACAGAGCCCGGCTGGTGGCGAGAGGCAGAGAGACGTGGATGGGGTGGGGGAGAGACCGCCAGGCCCGCGGTGCGCCCCCGTGCTGCAGCACCCCGTGTCCCACAGCTTGTGCCCCAACAATCCCATCGCTTCCCTTGAAGGACGGGTGCCGGCCGCAGCCCTGCAGCTCGCAGCCCCCAGCCGAGGGCCCTCCTGCTGCGGCGCAGCCCCACGGCCCCAGTCTGTGCCCCGTGGGCTGGGGCTGCGTGCAGGAGGGGCCACGGGGTTCTGTGTAGCTGCTGAAGTTTCTTCCCCCTCCGCCTGCACAGCCTTTGTTTCCATCCGCCGCCCCCACGTCGGTGCAGATTCCCCTCTTTGGTTTGTTTCCATAGAAATCCTCAGCTGTAAATCCTTAAGTAACTTTTTTTTTTTTTTTTTTATTTATAGCGTGCTATTAATGTCCTTTCAAGCCGAGGACTCCAGGAAATGAAATAATAGAAAAGGCACCACTTTGAAATGCATCCAGGCATTTATTGTTAGTAAGTGAAAAAGTAACATGAGCATGTAAAGAAAATATTGGCAGATAAATGGGGTTTTAAAGAAAATATAATTGGATATAATTTCGGTTTCATCCAGTTGGATATTTATTGTTTTATTGACTTATTTTCTTTTATTTATAATAAGAAGCTTAAGTTGAAATTTAATTTTGTTGATATAAATATACATTTTCATAGAAAATTTGGCATTTAAAAATGTTATCTGGGAGGTTGCAGGCTTTGATTAAACCACACAAATTCTGCAAGGGTTTGCTTTATATATCTCCAACCTCAGTAAATATGAAGTGGTCTATATAATCATCATTATCATAACAATTAGCGTTATTCTAATTAATGGGCAGGGCTAATGGCAGTGCATCCACGTGGAAAATCAGTGCTTTCTGCACATTTGAGTTCTTCCCACAGTTTTTGCTGAGATGCACAGAATTCCCACACCCACTTCAGGAGGTGCCCTGTGGGGAGCTGACACCCAAAGCCCTTCGGTGCCCCCATCCCTTAGGGCTGCAGATGACGCTGTTTTCCCACATGGTCTGGTCTCATTTTCGCTGCAGCCAGACAGACTGAAGCAGCCCCTCTGGAGGCAGACACTTTCCATCAATCTCCACGGTGAGGGTCAGCCTTCGGGAGATGTCACCGGCGGAGCAGTGCCACCCCAGGCTGGGTGCTCCTTCTCAGGGTGCAGCTTCTGTCCCCAAGGCTGCAGCGTCCCCAGGGAGCCCAGCCCCCCCCCCCGGTGAGCTCCCACCCCAGGGCAGGGTCGCCGGAACCGAGCACAGCCCAACTCGTAGCACAGATGTCTCCAAATGACCTCCAGATGGTAATGGCTTTTGGATTCAAACCAGCGCTGTGGAGGTGAAAGTCTGCACTCTCCATTACCGGCCCCCTGAGTCACCCGGTCCCCCTGAAATATGTCACGCACACTTCAAACCTTTCCCGTTTTATGGTCGGGTTTAACTGCGACACATAACAGCTTATATCAGCAGCGTTTGAAAAAAGTGCCCTTCGAAGAACAGGCCCAAAACGGTAAACATTTAACAGGTCAGTTCTGTCCTTTCCTTATATGTATTAAAATAATTAGTTTAACAAAGAGGACTTTGTTCCCCTGTGTTTGAGCCGTGACTGTGTCTGGTGCAACAGTGCAGCTGTAATTCAGTCCCAGGGCTTTGCTGGCATTTATACACGCTGCTTGGAGCTGCTCTCTCAGTTTATAGTGTCAGCAGAACATCTTGATTGAATTACAGCCTTGTATTCGGTTAGGAGCCATGTATTATTCTAGATGCAGTTGAATCGTAGGTATTTGTCCTGGCTGATTTGGGGAGACAGACCCTCAGGATAAGCAGGAGGTGATGCGGGCTGAGGGCTGCTGGGAATGCAGGCAGAGCTGGGCACTGGGCTGCAGCTCCATACCACCCATGCCCAGCTCTGTGGGGTGCTGGGGGCTGCGCACACTGCTGGCTTCTTCTCCACTGCTGGGCAATGGCTGTGCCTGGCCCCAGGCCCTGCACTCTGCCAACACACGTGGGATCCATGGGATCCATGGTGGGAGTGGGGACAGTGCTGGAGAGGGCACAGCACCTCCAGTCCCTGGGAGCCTGTGGTTCCAGTGCTGTGTTCTGCTCTGGTGAGGATGGTGTGAGCAGGGCAGGGTGTCACAGCATGAGGATGGGCACTTGTGGTGGGGACAGTGTGGCTCTGCACAGGGAAGTCCTCAGGCAGAGCAGCACTGCTGGCATTTGTCTGCCAGCCCAATGGTTGGCACACCATTGTATCCGAGCACCCTTCCTCTGATTTATCTTCTAAATCAGAAACAGCAAATTGATTGGCCACTGTGGGAGGTGGGAAGAGTGTGGACTCAAAGTAGTACACACGTATGTTTCAGATGTTAAACTCTTGCCTTTGAGTCACCCCTGTATGCACAGGCCAGTGCTCTCTGGCAGCTTCCTGGGAACACCATGGAGACTGCAGCCTGGAGTTGGCATGCAGCATCCAGGCACCAGCTGAGCTGGAATGGAGGCTCAGGGCTAGGATCGAAGGCTCCAGGTGGGGATGGAGGGTCTGGGCTGGGATCGTTGCTCCAGAGGCTGCCAACTCCTCACTCCAGCAGCGTCCACCTGGGCACAGCCTGTGCATTGCAGCGCTGCCACAGCTCTGCCCTTTGCTGCACATCCCAGGCACTGCAGGCGCCCGCCCTCCTGCCTGAGCCCACATGAGCTCTGCTTCTGTAATGGGTTTCCTCTCCCATCTGCAGTGCCAACATTTCTAGTAGGATCTATATCTTTCCATAGGCAGTTTGTTTCATCACAGTAACATAATAATGTGCTGAGAAGAGCTCATAGTTGTGAATTAATGTTTAAAAGCTCTCACTTTTGGGTTGTTGAAATGAATGTTAATTTGACAAATGGCAGTCATTGGGATTGAGATGGCATTAACATGGAAATAAGAGTTAACCTCCAGCAGGGCAGACACAAGGTGAGATGAGCACGCGCTGCAGCAGCCGTAGTTTTTCACCTGATGCTCGTACTGTAAATACTGCTGGTGTCCTATCTATTTATAGAACTGTAATTTAAAGGCTAGTTCAGGAAAATCTGAATGACATCTCCTTAAGAAAAGAAATCGTAGGGTATCTTGGAATATGTCATGCAGCTCTCTTGCTTTCTCCCTCAAAAATACTCATATGTCCACTAAATCAATTTGCCTTTCTCTTGTAACTGCATTTGCAGGGCCATTCTTTTCCATTTTCTGTCACTGTCACACGCTAATTCATGTCACTCTGCAGCACTGGAGGGCCCATCCGACAGCTCCCAGCCCTGCTGCTCGCAGCGTGCTGCATACCCCTGCGCCGCGCATCGCACCCCAGCATGCTGCGCTGCTCCCAGCGCGCCGCGTGTCGCCCAAGGCCAAGATTCTTCCCACACCGGGGTTGTGGAGCTGCCCCTGCTCTCCCAGCCCTGGTGGAATTTTTGCCCTCAGCAGCAGTGAGAGGAAAGCTGCATCACGTAACCGCTCCCTGTGCAGAGCAGTGCTGCACTTTGGCACAGAGTGCGGCTGTGAAGGAGCGCCTGGTGCTCCTGGGCACAGCGATGTGCTGCCGCTTACTGCCCAGCACCTGGCTGCTCTTGGAGAAGAGGCTCCTGCGGTCTCACTGCTCAGCTCTGCCTTCAGACAAGGCCTCTCCCTGACGTCTGTGCTTGGTGAACACGCGTGTGCTCATTTCTACAGAACTCGTGTGTGTTGTGTTTGAAAGCAAAGAACTGCAAAACCCTACGTCCTGGGAATAAATAGAGTGGAAAATCCGGGGAAAAGTCCTGAACTCAGGGCTTGGGCTCTGGAGTGGAATTCCCCCATGCAGAGATGCGGTAGTGGGACCAACGCTTCCCTGCTCAGCAGTGCCCGACCTGCTGGCAGCGCTCAGTGCTCCCCAAAGAAACTCCATCATAACTCCACATCTGCTACCATCAGCCCTTGTTTCTACAGCCACTGCTTTTTGAACAGAAGAATGTGCAAACCGGACAATCTCAGCCCACAGAATGGCAGGTTTTGATTTTTGCAAATTGTTTAATGTTTTGCAATGTTCCTCACATCTCTGGATATAAATATTCTGGCTTGCAGCTGGGAAACTTCCTCCCAAATTGTTCCGTTTGTCAGGTTCAAGTACAAATCTTCAGTTACAAACCTTCTCTCCTTAGCTCTTAATGGTTGCTGGCCAACAAACGGAAAAGAGGAAAAGGGAGTGAATTACATGACCTGTCTCTTTTTGTTTATTAAGAACTTCTTTCCAGCATCGGATTCTTACGGAAATATGGTTTCAATTTTCTCTTTGAGTTGTGGATCAAGAAATGTTGCCAATACATATTTTTCCCTGTCAAAATTTCATTTAATCTGGAGTCTGTGAATGTCTTGAGAGCCACGTCTCCTCGCGGGGTTATTACCGTGTGTGCCTGTTGTCATGTTAGCTCTAAATTGGAATCACATTTGTTCCAGAATGAGGCACCAGCTCCGCAGCGCACGGCTGTGGTTGGCGGCAGCAGAGCCCACGGGATGCCCGGCAGCGCAGCACAGCTCTGTGGGATGGGACCTGCACGGCCACCAGGTGGGCACTGCGGGCACAGAGCTGGGAGCGGGACCTGCTCCGCACGGGGCGCTCACTGCGCAGGGCCCTCTGTGTGCCCACCCTCGGCTCAGCGCCTGCTGCAAACCCAGTGGCCCAGAGCACAAACGGCCCGGAGAGAACATCCCCGCTGCTGGTAGGAAGGCTTATGGCCTTTCAGGAGCACTTGAATCATGGAACTGCACACTTTACAGTTAGTCGTGGTTATTTCAGACTCTCAAAGGATTAACCTTTCTCTTCTAAACGGAGAGGAAAGGGAAAAAATGACTCACAGCCTCTCCCCACCTCTGAAAAGGATCACTTCTGATGGAACCAGAATGCTGGAAATAATCCACAGGAATTCAGAAAATGAACCTGTCAGAAGAATATTTTAGCCAAGCCCCTTCAGCCGGAGCGTCAGCAGCTCGCACCCCTTCCTGTCACCTGAAGAACCCAGCAGACATCAGGGGGCAAAGCGGCACTGGCAGCAGGGAGCAGTGGGGAGCAGGGCAGGTGGCTGTGGTACTGCCCTGCAATGCACTGCGGGACGAGATGTCATCGGGCAACGGGACCTTGGGGTGCGCGTGGGGACAGCTCGTGTCAGCGCTTCACGCATCTGTCTCCATGGATGAATATCTTCAGAAGCCTGATGGGCAGAACATAAAGAGGATGCTCAATACAGCCATAGATCAGTTACACACTGGCCTCAGGTTTCAAGCTCATGTTTCATGCTTGAAACCTCCCTCGGTTGTGCGGTGCTTCCAGATGGGTGCCTGCAGGCAGGGCTGGGCAGCGCTCTGCGTCCTGCATCTGGTGTGGCCCCAGGTGGGCAGTGCAGCAGGGATGCGTGGTGGTGCCGCCCAGCTTGGACATGGCAGTGCCACTCTGCAGAGTCCCTTGCCTGTCCCAGGCCCCTCATCACTGTGCTGTGCATGGCCGGAAGCTCACCGTGCCTCTAATTGGGTCGGGCTGCTGGTGCCAGAGCTGCCACCAACAATTAGGCTCCGTGAGACATGTGGGCATCCAGGTGTGTGCGAATGTGGGGAGGGAATGACTGCTCTGTGAGCAGGCGTGGTGCAGCTGTTCCCTTTGTGCCACTTATTAGCAAATGTTCTCCCACTTCATTCCACGTGCTGCCTGAGCGAGAGTGGGCTTTGTGGAGCCGTCTGCCTCCTTGTCCAATGCGCTTTTAAGTAACTGACACATATTTTAAAAAGAAATCAGCAGAGGCTGCATTAGATGAAATGTATAATGTGACAGCACTTCACCAAGTATGGCTTTGGAAACAGAGCTTTCCATCTGCTGAGATTCCCAAAGAAAGTTCCCAAAGAAAGCGGGAAGGGGACGGCTGGCAGTGGGCAGTAAATCAGCCACATGTTTACCTTGTGATGCTGGGGGGGACAGCAAGCATATATCGGGGTCATGTGAAGAAGTGGCTCATCAGAGAGCAAAAGTAAACAGCAGAAGGAGCTCAGAGAGGGCTGAGCAAAACGGCACTGCTTTGGGTCCTGGATAATCCAATGGGAGATCCTCCCGGGATGCTTGGAGCCTGTGCTGGGGTCCTCAGAGTGCTGCTTTACCTGACCCTGGTCGTCTTGGCACCATGAATCAAAGGGGAGGATTTTGAAGGAGGCTTTAATCAAAAGCTAGGAGTTGCAGGCATCATGTCACAGTTCCTCATTAGATCACCATTATAATGCTCTGTAATTGGAAAGACGTTAATATTGACAGTGTTGTGAAGAATGTCCTGCTTCTCCTTGCATGTGTGGATTTGATAGAGTTGAATAATGGAGCAGATACGATGGATTAGAAAAATTCCCCAGCTAAGGTCCCTAATTAGAGAGTTTTACCTGCACAATTAAGGTGGAGCTCTTGAGGAAGAACTATACACTGACTCTTTGGCACCGAGTATCGGGTATGGTGCCAGCAGCCGCAGCATCCAGCCCGAAGCATTCCTGCTTGGAAAGCTGTCTTCCTGATGCTGGTGCAGTATAAAGGCTGAGGAAGCTGAGAAGTTGGTGCCACTGCCCTGGTGAGTCCTGTTCTGCATAGATGCTCAGCTCTGCTGCCCCACCTGGGGTTGGACTCGTGAATCAGGAGCACTGTCAAACAACCCACACTGCGCTTGCGGCACAGTCCTCTGCTCTGGATGTAAAGGAGAAGCCCAGCAGTGTGTCCAGGCTGCGGAGGGGAGTACTGGGGGACACAGCAGGGATGGGGTGGGGGCATGGTGGGGTGGGGATGGGGCTCTGCAGATAAGCCATGTGCAGACATACTATGGATGTGAATTATGAAGTAAATACTAATTTGGATGGCTGCATCCCAGGGTAAATCATAGAAGATGTAGTATAATCTTCTTAAAAAAAAAAAAAAAGGAAATGTGGGCCACAGAGGAGATGGGCAGAAACGAAGCTGTGGGTGACCCTGCAGCGCCCGCTCAGTGACACCGCCACGGCAGAGACTTGAGAGGCCACATCTCCAGGTCCACCCTGTGGTGCTGGGACAATCACCCATAAATTAGGAAACGAAAATTCTGTTGGGCTCTGGAGTCTGTAACTCTCCAACCCCGGTGCACTGCACTCTGGGGAGAAGTCCCTGTGAGGCTGCAGAGGGATGGAGCTGTGCCTGAGCCGTGTGCCCCTGCCTCCCCTTCATCTGTTCTTGTGATGAATTGTGAGGAAAAGCTGCCCAAGACTGTCTGTTTTGGCTTAGATCAGCTTTTCTTCCCATTATATTTTAAGTCTTTAAGGGTCTTCAGTAGGAGCCTGTAAAAGTCAGATCATTCATTCCTGTCGACGCTGTGTATTTCATGGCCATCCCAGCCGTGATTCATGCGGCGCTGCCTGGACGCGCCTCCTTTGTGCGCCGCAGAACAATGCCTTTGTGTGCCGCCCAGCCGGGATGCGAAGGGTTAACCAGAAAGATCTCATAATAGCTGAAAACTATGGATTGAGCAAAATCTCCCTGTCAGCTCTCCGTGATTTTGCTGAGAGCACTTGGACATGCTGGCATTGGATTTACAAATTGAAAATCATTAATAATTCTAACCAGGCTGTGATAAATCTGAGATCAGTCTCGATGAACCTGGACACCATTTCATAAATCAAAAAGATTACTTAGGAATTTTTTAAAATCTGACGTCAAAATGTCATGGTTACTAATGGTTTTTGTAGATCTCTTACAGTGATATATCATTTATCTACGCTACATCTAAAATGTGACACCGGGGCAGAAATGTGATGTCTTTAATATCATGAATACATTTTATCCCATAATAAAGGTATTAACAACTTCTTGCTGTGACTTGTACTTGAAGTTCTGTGTCTGATTTAGTGCTATTGTTATCATATTAGCTGTTTTCCCCCCAAGATACCTGCGGGCAAACTGTTGCTCCTCCTGCATGGTGCCAAGCTGCAGTGCTGGGCAGTGCGGGGGTCCTGGTGTGCAGCTGGCACAGCTGCCCCTGTCTGGCACCACAGTGCCCAGGGCAATGCTGCAGGCTGTGGGCTGCCCCTCGGGCAGGGCTCACCTTACCCTGGCACTGAGTGCTGGCAGCTGACATACATCGCCAAGTGGGTCAGTAAAAGTCTCATACAGGGGAAAGCCTCATTTGAGCAATTCTTTGGTTGTGCAATGGAGTACAGATGCTATTGGCACAGATGGGATTGAGTGCCCGACCTCAGCTGTGGAGCTCAGCTCTGTGCTCTGTGATCGTACGCAGTGTGGCTTGCAGCGTGCTAGCTCTGTTCTGTGCAGACACAAGGCCTGAGCAGAAGGAGGGATTCAGGTGGGACGCAGCATCTCCAGGTCATGGAGCCGCACGCCTTCAGGAGCAGAAAAGCCTTCCTTGTGCCAGCAACCCCTCTTGTTGCACTCGGAGGACGTGTGTCCTGGTGAGGACACGGTCAGGCAGTGGCACGGCTGGCTTTGCCCAGCTCCATGTGCGTGCAGAGGTGTGGAGGATCCCTGTGCTCCCACTGTGCTCCTCTTCTGGTGCTTTGTGGCACGGCAAAATGCACAGCCCACAGATACAGCAGTGCAGGAGAACACAAAGGATTTTACGTTATAAATGACTTTTGGAGACTTTGCTATAAAACGTTACATTGCTTTGGTGCGTTCTTGTTAAGAATGAATGGTTCAGATGTTAAAATATAGAGAGTCCATATATAAGAGCCCAGCCCCTTCCAAGAGTCAGAAGAGCACGTCCCCCATGCTAACACGGCCCCATTCTGTGGGTACAGCCAAGGAGCTATCAGAGCCTAACAGGTAGCTGAGGAATTTAAAGCAAAGCTTTATGGGGAGAGATTACATTCAGAGGTGAACAAATGGTAGTACCACAGCTATGCAAAGCAAGTGACAAAATGTAAAAATCCTCCTCGCATTTTGAAGGAAAATATATCTTTCTTTCTGCGTGGTTCCCATGAAAAATAGGCTTTTTTATTTCCTTTTTTCATGCTAGGAAATTAATATTTGCCTTTAAAAAAGATTTGGTAGGGGTTTGTGTGAAGGTCATTAGCAATATCACTAGGGAATAAAGAAGGGAGTGATTGAAATCTGCATGGCTTTGTTACTCATCTGTGGTTTTGCTTTACGCGTAACATTTTTATTAAGAAAATAATACTTTGGGCTGGTAATTGTGTTGCCAGCTGGGCCAGGGAGGGAAGAAGGAGAAAGCAGAGCTCTGAAACTTACTCTTTATGTCCCTGCCAGGTACAATTCCAGGCAGGTATGTATGGTAAATCTCCTTGAGCTGTCCCCACAGTCACCCCTGGCACCACAGACACTCCAGTGGGGAGCAGCGTGTGGGGCTGCAGCTGCACGGTGCCCATGGCACAGCACTGCATGGCCGGGCTGTGCTGCTCAGCACCGCGGCGCCCGCTGGGGACACAGAGCCCCAGGCGCTCCGGGAAGCATCACGCACATCCACGCCGCTGCTGCCCGCAGGCAGGGGGGTCCCCTGCTTCTGTCATGGCTTCTGCTGCTTAACCTGAAGCCCTTCTGGGTGGGAGACAAGCTGCAAAACTGGGGTGAGCCTGCAAGCGTTCTCAAAATTAGCAGAGCTCAGGCTGGATACAATCTGAAGTTGGCTTGTAAAATCTTTTGGAAGGATCATTAAGGGTATTTCATTATCTCCATATTGCCAAGGTCAGGCTGTCCGTATTTCCTCTTTAGTACTGCGATGGGAATATGCCGCGACTGTGGTATAATAGACCAGAAAATGTCCACACTGGGAATGATGGTAAATCAATAAAAACTCATCAATATAACTCCCACTTTCCCAAGGTGCTGCGAACAGCCTCAAGTTTGTAATTTACTTATGTATCTTCACCTTTTTCCCAACATTTTTTACACCAACTTCTGAACTTTTTGTCTGTGTAAAATCTTTATGAGAGACAATATATATAAGGGATAAAATGCTTTATTGAAAAGCTTATTGATTTTCCTCAACCAAGCTGCTTGTGCAGCAGCTCCCTGTTTCACTCCCAGCAGGGAGATGTAAATCCGAGGGCCGGCAGGCAGCACAGCAAGAGGGAGAGCCAACAGTGAGCGGTGAGAGGAGAGGAGAGCAGCCGGGGCGCCTGCAGCCCGTTCACCCACAGCACAGCACTGTTGAGCCCTGTTGTAAGCAGCCAAGAGATGCCAGGAGAGCATTGGTCTCACCGCAGCACCCTTCCTCCTCCCAGAGCAGCACTGCCCCGGTGCATCCCCTGCCCTGCACACACCTTGGAGAGCACAGTGACTTCTCAGCTTTCTGGAAGCCTCGGTAAAACCGAGGGCACATGGAAGCTGAGAGGTGGCTGCTCTTTCTCCGCAGCATTTTGCACACATTCTTTTTCCATTTTTCAACGTTTCATTCTTCTACTTACCCCTCTTTCCTCTGTCTTCTTTACTCTCTATACTGGAATGAAAACCTAAACAACCTAAACTCGTTAATGGATTATCCTACCTAAACCCATATGTACAGGTTGGCAAAGGGCTGTGCCCACCACATGGCAGCACAACGGGTTCCCTCCCTGATGCTGACACAGCCCCACAGTGAGAGCATGAAGCCATGTGGTCTGGTCTGGCTTTGGGGATGCTGAACCCTTTATTACGCAGCAGCCACAGAAATAAAACCAATCCCATTCCATCGAATGTCGATCCACAATCGGATCTCACAGATGATGCAAGTAGTGCACACTGACTGCTGGCACTGCACCACGCAGACCTTGGCTCTGCTGTGGGCAGCCCTGCCTGCACACCGCACAGAGACCCTCGCCCCTCACACAGCACTGGAGACTTGGGCCATAATAAATATTCCACAGAAGACAAATGGCGTATTTTCTCTGCGACTTTGACCTTTTCCCCAAGATGTTAGAAAGCTTTTTTTTTTTTTTTTTTCTCTCCACATACTGTATGCTTACCTCTATGGTCAATGACCTGCAGGGCTCTATTAACAGTCATCGGTGTTTTTTTCCCTGGTGCCTGAGTTTCTGAGTTTATCCATAGCTGAGCTAGAGCACTGAGGAGAGCCTTGGCAGGGGCAGCAGACATAGCATCACTGAGCACATAAAGGCCAAGGAGCAGATGGACAAACCTGGTGGCTACGCTTGATCAGCCAGTGCAAATCTGGAGCCAGACTGTGTTTGGTAGGAAGGACCCCACAAACACCCCGAGAGCAGCAGCAGCCGCTGCCCCACACAGCGCCGGGACAGGAAGAGCAGCAGACTCCCAGCTTTGGGGCTGCTCACTGTGCACAGGCACTCGTCTTGGGGATAAGTGCCTTCTCTCATTCCATCCTCTATTTTCTCATTTTTGACTTTTATGGTTTTTCATTTACAAGTCTAATCAGAGAGAGGCAGCAGGATGGAATAGTGCAATCATTCAACATAGATTAACAATAGAGTCAATAGCCTACAAGTGTTTGCAGCAGCCCCCAGCGCCAGCTTCTTTGCTGCTGAGCTCAGGGAGGCTGCAGAAGAAGGGAGCTGCAAACACACAGCTACTGCTGGAAGGGCTCAGCTGAGCACCGTGCGTCCCTCTGGAGCTCAACTGCAGAAGGACTCAGCCCCACAACAGCCAGGCTGCAAAGGATGCAGCAGCTCCCTTCATCTCCTCCAGAGCTACTTCAAACACTGCAATCAAGTTTCTAAGACTTCGGGGCAGCACCTGCTGAGATGGAAGGCTGGAAGATTCCTGAAATCCTGGGCCTGCTGACTTCATTTTCCGTGTTATTTTTTAACTGCTGTTACCTAAGAAGATGCAGGCTGCAGCATCTGAATACACAGACATGCCGGCTCCGTGATGCAACTCCGTGTGCCTGGTCCATAATTTACCAGCTCTAACCCTCCTGTGAAATGACATCTATATAAATATTGTTAATAGCACTAACATAATGTTAAGTCAGGTTTTACTGGACTCCCTCATACACCCTTTGGATTTATTAGCTATAGGATTTGAAGTAAATTTTTATTAGTCCAAGTTCAGCCTGGCTACCATGGGCTTGGCACCTGGGATTTCTTCCCTCCGTCTTTCTCATCCACCTGAATGTGGGCCCCTCTTTCCAGCCCTGTGCTTCTTTCCTCAAACCAAAATATCCTTAGATAAATCTTAGGGAATGAAATATTTATTAATTTTCCTAACCAGTGTTGATCTCATAAATTACCAAGACTTTTTCATGAAATGGTTATTAACATCCATGGCTGTATGTTAATGGCTTATTGACCAAATATGGAATAATTAGACCCTAGGAGCACTGACCACTGTGATCTATGAGAAGCAAGTTTGGCCCTTATTACACCAATGACCTATTTAATATCCACTGATGAATTTAAGGTGGATTCACTGGCAGGATTTGTTTCAAGGAGCTGCCCTCCAATTAGTGAGCAGAAAGATTCTTGTGTGAAATCTATTGATTAAAAAAAAAAAAACAAATTTATTTATTTATTTATGTGAGTTGATGATTAACTGGCTAAACATGCCTCAGGCTGAGATGCAACAAGAAAACCCCCATGCCAGACACTGCCTGGGTTAGCACACCAACAGGTCAGTCGGACTTGAGGCCCACCGTCTCTCCAGCTTTGAAGGATTTGGGTCCCAATTCATACTACAAGATCTATGCTGTCTAACAAGCAACACATTTCCATGTGCTGCAGCTTCAGGAACAACTGCTAGATCTGCTGCAACGACTGAGCTGTGTTGGTTTAAGCTCCCAAGTTGCCATTTGGAATGGGAGAGTTAACATTCAGCACGCTGCTCAAGGAGACCCTTTCCTCTGTCATCTTACTGTATTTAAAATCAAATTAAAGATAAAATAAAAGGAATCAAAGCAGAACGAGAAAGGAAGGCGTAGAGCTTGTTTGAAGTGCTCGCACCACTCCTCGCTGTAGCACAGCTCTGAACGCAGCTGAAGAATTAAGCTGATGTTTCTGTGAATAAAACTCATCCCTCAGCTCCTCCAGCAAAGTGATTTGCATGCTGATCTCTCGACCCAGAAATGCTCCTATGGAAGTGCCCCTGCTTGGAACCATAACACGCACATTTCCATCAGCAGAGAGAAGTTCCATGAATTCCTCCACATTCCAGATCCAAGAACTGCCATCTCAGTGGCATTTCTGCTTCTAAGGGCCCCAGCTGCAGGAGCCCAGCACTCCTTTCCCACTGCATTGCTCAGTTAAGCTCTACGACACATCCTGGCTGCTCACAGAGCTCCCCTGCTTCCCTTTCACAGCCTAGAATGCCACAAATGAGGAGAGACTGCTTGGCAGCTTGTCGTGCAGATCCTGCAACTGAACTGATGAAGGAAAGGAAACAATTTATTGCCCCGGGTAAATGCTACAATTCCCAATATCAGGCAGCTACTGCTCTTTTTATCCCTCTCACTATAACTTTCAGGTCCTATGCAGTGGTTAATGGCCACTTTGACCTCTCTCTCCCTGCCACATTCAGCATCTCTGTAAGAAAAGGCCAAACCCAGAAGGGAATGCACTGCCTGCTGCAGACAGGAGCACTGCCAGATCCTGCAGCTCACTCACACCTTGTGGGAGGTCCAGAAGGCACCAAGGGATCACAGCACCACTGCGCTCAACCAACAACCCCCCCAAAACACCCTGCCAGCCCAGAGCAGAGCCCTGCTGGGTGGTGCACACAGGTCGGGTGCAAGCTCAGACCATGACACCTACTGACCAGGTACACATAGCACTGCAGTGGGATCCCAGAGCTCAACTGGATCCAGTAATAAGCGCAGAGAGCAGGAGGAGCAGGCTGCGAGGGGCAGCTCACAGCAGCCGTTGTACCCCCGCGATTCACTGTGCCAGGAGAGATCACCTGGGGAGAGATAGCAGAGATAATGGAGGGCGAAAGAAGGAAGCTCCCTAACCGAGCTGAGGACGAGCTCCATGGGCTAATGAAGGGACAGATGACACAGGCAGAAAAAAGCACTGAAGAGATTAAAAGGAAAAATTAATACATGGGAAATGAAAGTGAGCAGATTAAAAAATAGAAAGCTACACAGCACCCCCTTCGCTCACATTATTCCCTAATTACAGATAAGAACCTAGGAGCTGCAGTCAGACATACTGTTTTTATCATTTTTATACCCCTTCTCTGCTTATTTTGCCCTCTCTCAAGGAGCCTGCTAGGAAACACCACCAGAAACAGACAACATACCCAGAACTCAACCATACCTGACAGAGCTCTCCTAGTACAGAGCCAAGGATGCCAATAACGCAGCCCAAAATCCAAGCTGCACCTTGGCCAGGCTGAGGGGCTTTAACAGCTGCCTCAGCCCTCTGCAGGAGCTGCCTGCAGGTGGGGGCATTCACCACAGACACCTGTGCAGCGATGGGTTGACACTGTGAGAGGGAAGATGTGGCCTGGAGGCAGTCAGAACAATGAAGGAATGTACAGGGCTGCCTGTGTGCTGGGGGAAAATGGTGAAGGACACCAGGATGGGCACAGTGCAGGACATTGTTGCTCATGTAGCTGAGTGCCTAGGTGCATTCAAACCTCCCCTTAGGTGTGTTCACACCATGAGCACCTTGCATGCTCCAGTTTCTCATTGCTCTTCCTGCACCCTGCTACAAGCAAGCTCCCTGTTAAGGAAGCACTGCACACTTCTCCAGGGCCAACATGACAGAGATGTCACTGCTGCCCTGCGCCAGCCCCGCAGGGCTGTGCCTCCCTGCTCCTCAGCTCTGCTCCCCAGGGGCTGAGGTCCCTCCTGGTGCCATGCATGCAGTGCTGCAGGGAGGCTGCGCACCTCCCAGTGCCAAGGAAAGCTGAGACATTAGAAAAGCAATCTGGCTTGTGAGGCATGGACACCCTGATGTCCAGCCCTGCAGCTCTGCATGTCTGAGCGCACAGAGGCTCATCACTCAGCACCTAAGCTGGAATGAAATGCGGAGAAAAGAGAAAGAGTTTCCTTTCTGCCACCTACGTCGTTCAAGACAAAGGTGCTGCAGCCCCCCGTTCTCTCACCAAATCCATGTCAGCAGTGAAATGGATCACACGGCGGTGCTGAGGGCTCCTTCAGCCCCAGTATCTGTGCAGCAGCACAGTGCAGCTTCGGAGCTCCTCTTCCACCCACACGATGCTCTCTCTTCTCGTGACAGGGTATAGCGAAGAATAGGTGCAGATTTTAACCTCTATAACACACTAAATCACATATATTTGTTTTCCATCTTACTGGGAAAACTTCCCCAAGGAACCATGCTAAATTTGGGCTTTAAAAGCACCAGTTCAGCTATTATGAGTTTTCTGTGCTTGTTCTATTCAGGGAATGTTTGGCTTGAACACAGTATGTAGAAGAAATAAGATCAGCTCAACTGTTTTAAGGCTGATTGACACCTTGGGTTTTTTCCCTTGTAATCTGAAGCGAAAGGAAAAATATAAAGGGAACCAGACACTCATTTAAAAGAAATTATTTCCTTGCCTACAGTCCCTGATCAGGGCTGTCTGTGCAGGGAGAGCGAGATCTCATAACAAGCCTTTCGTGGGTTCTTTTTCACATCATTTTTGTTCAGGTTTTGGTGGCAGATGAACTGTATTTCATCAGAGTTTAGAGGAAATTCAAAGTGAAGTTAAGGAAGTTGCTGTAAATGAGAAAAAAATTCCCAACAAACCCTTTCATTCTAGCTTAACATATCAGCCAAATCAGGAAACAGCTGTAGCAGAAATATTGTTTTTAATAATCAGAGAGAGAAACGGCAGCGCAGCTTTTGTTGGAACAGTGACCCCCAATGGCGAGAGAGAAGCGGGCGCCTGGAGGAGAAGTGCTGGCTGATGGAGAGCAGAGCTGGGAGCTGGGAGCTGGGCGATGGATGTTGGATGCTGGGTGCTGGACACAGAGGCATTGGCCTGACCAGAGCTACCTGTGTACAGCCAAAATGAAGTCCCTCCTGGTTCAGAGAGAGAGGTGAGACCTCAAAATAAAGTGAGCACTGCCAGACAGGGCATACGGCAGCAGGGTCAGAGAGAAGTGCCATATGTGGGCACAAGGCGCACAGTGCATGCTTGGGCACTGCAGGACACGGCAGGGGCACCTGAAGGCTGCAGCATCCTTGGGGTGTGGGGACGTTGCCTGCAGCCGGGGGTCAGGCTGGTGGCTGCGACCCTGAGGCTGTTCAGCGACCCGCTGTTGGGCACAGGGTGACCCCACTGCTCCCCTGACACCGCATGCAGCCTGAACACCGAGCAGCAGAACACGTCCTGACACACTGCCCCAGCACTCTGCCTTTCAAGGAAGGCAATGGCAGAAGACAAAGGCAGAGAGAGGGAAGCTTGCTGCTCATGGGAAGGACTGAGGGAAGTCACCGTGCAGTGGCTGCAGAGAAGAGCCTCCATCTGGCTGCTGAATGTCTCTGTCTTTACAGTTACAGAACTTGAAGTGCTTGATGAGGTAGGTGCAAGATATTCCTTTTCTTTCTGGTCAGTACTCATAGCCTTGTGGTTGAGTGGTTTGCTTATCCTGACAGAATGTCATCCGGTTTGGCTTTGATTTTGCAAATAATCCACCTCCAGCCATGAATGCTCTCACTCCAAGATAGCCTTAACTTCTGTACTGCCACGGGGCATGGGATGATTTCCTGACGGTTAAGGGGAGATGAAAGGATTTGTGCCCTTGTCCTTTTCCCTCATTCTGAGAAGTAAACAATAAAGTTTAAGCATTCCTGTAGAAAATTTGTAAAAATGTGAGAAGACAGTAGATGCCAAATAATTATCCGTAATCAATACGGTTAAAGTCAATGGACTCCACATGTCCTCTTCTAATAGACTTTATTCAGGGCTGTACCTTGACAGTTTATATAGAAATATGAACTCTGTAAGGAATGGCTATTTGCCTATGTAATCTTGTTAAAGTCATAAATTCGGTTGGTCTGAAGTCTGCATCGCTGAAGCCAGCTGGAACTCAATGTTTTGATAGCTAAAAAATGGTTCATTGAAGAAAATTCTGAAGTAATGGGACTAATGAGTCGCCAAGAGAACTGTTTACATGGGCCTAAGTGAAATTATCATAAGAAAAGGTGAAGGAAAATTTTGACCCACATCTTAAATTCTTGCTTAGTCAAGTTATGCAGACAAAAAGTCTATATAATGGGATATGTTTATAAAACAGAGCTGATTAGTGATGTCGGTGTCTTATACAGCCTACATCCAGCATTAAATCAAATTAATTTATAGGTGATTTTGTTGATGAGCACACGCCGATGCTCCCATGGCGTGAATTTCAATAACTTGCTTTCCACTTTGGAATCCATAATTCTATTATTTGAGACACTTCATTGTTATAGATAACACATTTTAAGTGATATTATTTATGCTGTTTCATCTTGTCACTTAGGTTCTTGCTCAAGTTCATTAATGTATTGTGCTCCTCTCTGTACAAGAGGGTGCAGCAAGAGCAATTGATTTTAAGTCCACATAATGAGTGATGATATCACACATGTTTACTGCTTTGACACTGCTGACTAGATGCTAATGCTGCGGAGATAAACATGATGTCATTTTATGCAATTAAACACTTAATATAGAGCAGGTAATGATTTGGTAAGCTTGGCACATGCAAGAAGCGACTTTTAAACTTATTAACTGGAGTGGGACGAGGCCACAAGTGATGGACACACCCCAGGTGGGGCCACCAAAGCCATCTTTTCCAGAGGGGTCATTCTGCTGGGACCGGATGGAGGTATCTGAAATGCATCAGAGGAGCTCGTGAGGAGGAGATGGAAGATTGGAACCAGCCCAGTGTGTTCCCTGTGTGCTGCTGTGCTTCCTGCTCCACCGTTGTGCTGGAAAGCTGGACAACAGGTCCATTGAGAGGGGAATGGGCTGGGGGCTCGGGGGGCTCCGTCCTTTCCAAACAACTGTGCTGGGTCGTGTTTGGATTTCATTTCTTCCCAAAGACTCTGGGACACGGGGTTAATATTGCAGTTTATCAACAATCAGCACTCCAGAAATAGGCTCTCTTTGGGTAATATTTAATAAGGTTGGAAATGAAAATATGACTGTGCTGATGTAGGAGACAGGAATGAGAATGTTAATGAGGGTTTGTGTTTAATAAAAGGTTAATAAATTTTAATTAAATTAAATCAATAAAGTCCAATATTTGCTTAGCATATCAAAGGTCTGTTTGGGGTGGCAGTGTGTGAAATGCTCACTCACACTGCGCTAACACACGTGCTGCCTCCTGCCCCAGGCAAAGCAGGAATGGGAAACAATCGACGCCTCTGTCATACCGAGGGACAGGGCAAGGTGTTTGCTGTGCATGTGCTGCAGATAATCAGCCCTCAGTGTGAAAATGCGTTTTTGTGGGAGCAGGCTGGGGTTTGGTCCTGGAAACTCATGGCATTTCCCTCAGGAAGCGCAGTGCTCTGGGCAGTGCAGCACAACTTGGTGTTGCATGGCATCATCACCAGCGCTTGCAGACCTGCAAGAAATGGAAAAGCTGAGGACATCTTTCACTATGTGGGTAAAGCCATGGGTTCATTTGCATCATCTGCTCCAGGAGTTATCCCTCTTGTTGTCTTTGCTCCCAGTTCCCCACCCGCAGCTGCTGATGCTGGTGTGAATGAGACCTGCAGCCGCTGCCCATCAGAGCAAGGAATTAGCTGTGGTGAGGCCTCAGCTGCTGTCTTTGGCCCTCCCAGGTGCCGTGGGGGCTCAGCACCCATGGGAGCAGTGGGGCTCCTGCATCTCGGTCAGGGCTCAGCCCCTCAGCTCTGGCAGAGTTTGGCCTTCAGCTCCTGCTGGCATCTGTCCTCCACATGGCGAGGGAGAGCGACAGGCAGGAGGCGATTAAGAAACGTTATTAGGAGGCTTCACGGGCAATAAATGTATTTCTTCTAAAAGAACTGGAGGAATATTTGGATTATTACATTTATTAGAGTGCTCAGCAAATGTGTTACACCCATATGACAAATAAATGTGATGGTTTCAGATTTCATTAGGCAGCCCCGGGCAGCTGTGCTTTGTCCCAGCCACAAATGAGCAGGGTCTCTGTCATGATTCCTTAATGGTCATTTTTGCATCAGTGGTAATGAATGCGCCGAGGGAAGCCGCCGTCCCTCAGCCCTGCCCTGCGGCGGAGCTGCAGTGTGGGGCGCAGCTCTGGGTCGCGGTGGGACGGCGGCGAGGGGAACGGCCCTGTGCTGCTCGTGGCCCTGCTGGGCTGAGGGGGAACTGCGCTGGGTGGGGAGGGGCGGCCGCCTCCTTTGTTTTGAAAAAAAAAACGAACCAATGTCAACACCGACCTGAGTGGGGGATGCGCATACTGAAATTAAAAGTAATTAAAAATGTTCTGCCAGGAAAATGCGCGACGGATTCGATGTAAGAAAATGAACTAATAAAATACTTTATGGATTAACTCATATCAGACTGTTTTGCAAATTTATTTTTCATTATGATACATCCATATCAGATAATGTCTGGATTTATTATGCTGCCTTCAGGCAGGCTGCGGCTGAGCCCTCCGCAGCCCCACTCAGGTCCCGGTGACTGGTGAGCAAGGTTTCTGTCATCATTTCTTAGTGGTCACTTCACCCTGGTAATAATGAACGAGTCAAGCAGGGCTGTTATTTTCTTTAATCTCTTTCCTCATATTAAAAAAAATACAGCCAGCCACATCATTATTGCAGTGGGCCCAGAGGACTATTTCCAGGTCATTACTCCAGTTCGTCTGAGCGTCTCAAGGTCCTAAAGGGTTTGGGGTTATATGCAATAAGGCGTTCGTCGACAACATTTCCCCTGAGCCCTAGGTGTTAATGAGAAAGGTTTTCCATGTGGCTGTTAACAGTGCATGGTTTAAAAAGTCACAAAGAAAATGGGATTTCCTCCTCCGGCTTTCTGTCTCATCGTGGATCCTTTTGTTTGCATACCGCAGGAGGATATTTACCTCTAATGGTCCACATGCACACAGATATTTTTCTAGGGGGGAACCTCACTGTGTTTGGGATAGATTTCTTTGAGCTGCATTTGGACTTTTCTGATTTATTCACTTTTATCTGTCCACATGTCATTCTGGCAGGGTATTTTTTTCCAGTGAAGACAGAGGAGTTGTCTAATTGCAAAATCAGAGGAAGGCCAATGCCACCAGATATTCCATTTCTGCCCACGACAGAGCCCCGATGCCATAGTGCTCACCTGTGGGTCACAGGTGGGCACCTCCATACTGCGTCTCCTGGGCGGCCCTGGGCTCCAGCCCTGCAAGCTGGGGCTGTCCAGCCTCACTTTTCGCACTGTTTGTCTGCTCAGCATCCTCGGCTGTTTACCAAACCAGAGCCCAGTGCACTTGTGAAGTGCTTTTAGAGCTGCAATGAATTTTAAAATGTATAAAAATGACAGAATATTAACAAAAGCATTGATTTTCCTATTTATTTTTATGCATTTTATTAACTAAAACACTTTAAAGTGTAACTGCTGTGTATTAAATTTAGTTGCAATGTTGAATATGGATCTCAAACAATAAAACAAATTGAATTTACCACGCTCTTTCCAAAGCAGGAGTGCAGGAGCAGCATTTGCAGCTGTGCTAGCCAGGTCGGCACGTGGCTCTTGGCGCAGGGCTTTGCTGTATGTGCAACCTCCGCAGTGCTGCGGCTGATGGTGGGGCTGGAGCAAAGCCACGCTGCTCCACCAGTGGTTTGCTAACTCGCTCCCAACAATTGCTCTGCCACACTCCAGACACGAGGCCTGAGATGGTTTTGCCTCCTTCCCAGCAGTGACATTTTACAAATTCTTTGAAAATCCACCATAATTTAGTGAAAGTGCACTGCTTGGAAGCTCTGCCAAACTTGAATTTTGTGATAAAACTGATTCCAACTGTGGAGAGTTTTTGGAGGATGGAGGCATGCTCACAGCCCCTAGATCTCACAGCCGATTTATCAGTAATTTTTAAATCCCTTGGAACAGAGAAGCAATCCCACCAGGAATGCAGTCCAGGAGCTTACGGCTGGGTGTGTGCAATGCTACAGAAATGTGAAGCATTCTAGGAGAAGAAAAGCATTACTCAGAGCTCCTGAATGCATATCAATTTTGCACTTAACTTGTTCTTCTTAATGCCATACAACTGCATAAATCTAGTTATTAGCAAAACTTGGAGGTAAGATGAGTGCAGAGGCACAAAAATATCCTGGCTCCCCAATGGGGATAATATTAGCACGTCACTGTGTGGTGATATTGTGCAGAAGAGCTTAATTTGGGTTCATGGAGCACCTGCGTTCCACTGCTGAGCACCAGGAAAAGCCAGTAGCTCTGCCCCCTGCACCAGGCTTGCATGGCATGCTCACGTGCTGGCTGCAGGAGGGTCCTGGCCAGCCGTGTGTTGCTGGTGATGGAACGAGGCTCCTTTTGTACTGCTGCTTCTGCAAAACAAGGTGATGTGGGTGTGTAGGTGTGACCGCGTTGCGGTGCTCACACAGACAGCAAGGATGGGACGAAGGCAGTTTTAACTCCACTGATTCAGAACTGCAAAGCGCTCCTGAGCAGCGGTGTGCAGGCAATGCCAGCACTGCAGGCAGCTGCTGGGTGGAAGGGGAGCAGAAGGCTATGTTGGGCCCGGGCTGCCACGCATCAGCTCTGGCATTGCCTCTGCAGCAGTGCAGCCAGCAGAGCAGCGATGGAGCAGCATTGCACATGTGCACGCACGACACAGAGAAATTTGTCTTAGGCCTTAATGAGCCCATGGTAGCTCACCTCCCACCCACACCTGTTCTGTTAAATCTGTGCTACAGTACAAACCTAATTAACGGCAGATCTTAGAGGCAAGCTGCACGCATGGGCATAAAGCAGAGCAGCGCAAGCTGGAGCACAAAATCTATATATGGATCTGGCCCCTCCTGCCGCGGCGCGCAGCGCTGGCGGGGGTGGGGAGCAGCCCTGCGCAGGGCGGGCACGGCCCAGGTGGGCTCGTTATGTGCATGGCCTTTTCAGGAAGATTTAGAAGGACTCCGCAATCTGCAAATTCTAAAGAGCTGACGGAGACAGTTATTAAGGGCTGGTGGGTGATGGCTGCTCACCGTGTTATTAAAGTGCTAAAAGATTATGTCTGTGATAGCCGTGTGCTTACAGTGTCCTTCATGACCACTTCCACAGGGACAGAGACAAGGAGAAAAGCGCAGGATCGATAAAAGGATATTACCACCGGGCCAATCCCAATAATAAGAGAGGTGATATATACACACCATTTAAATTGTCCAACACATTTAATGTTCATTAACACTAATTTTCACAGTGCTGGTGTTTAACATATTATAGCAATGAAATTAATAAAAAATACCCCACAGGAAATATAATTTAACTGTTTATGTGCTCACCTTCTGATTGCCAGTTTCCTGCCGAGCTCTGCTCCCGCGTCGCCATAGGCAGAAGCAGCAGCACACTGCGGTGCAGGGAGCATCCTGCAGCCACGGCCCCAAGCATGGCACAGCCTGGCAGCAGCAGCCAGGGGCTCCCTGGATTCTCCCCTCCTTCTCCCATACTTTTCTCTTCTTCCTGTGCAGATCTCCCCTCTAGAAATCTGTTTTGGAACTCTATCTTTTTTTTTTTCTCTTTAAGAACTTCCTCAGGATCAGATGAATGAGAGTTCATCTGATGAACATTCATTCATCTCTCTGAAAAATCTCAGCCTGAATTTGTTTTGGTGTAAGGGCATTTTTCACTTAACAGGAAAAAATAAACACGGAATAGTTTTGTTATTATGCAGTAATTACTGGGGAATTACGTATTTATTTATCTCTTACGAAGCACATGGAAATTGTATTTGGCCGCAGTGTATAAATCGTGGCATAATTGCTGTAAAATTTATAGTTTTTATACTTCCAACAAGTTAGCTTTTAAATCACACAACCCCCATGTAAATACTTTAAAATTATTCAGTAATTACTTATTTACATTGTAATTAAAATAAGTAATTAGCATACATTTACAGAGGATTTACATACTTATTTGTGGAAGTAGTTCCTTGGCAGATGCAAAGGAAATCTTTTGCAGATCACGACAAAGATACACGTGCACTGAGGGATGTGTGAGGACCCCTGCCTGCCTGTGCCCACTGCCCACAGCTGCCCACTGTGCCGTGGGGACCACGGAGAGGCTCTGGATGCAGTGCCGGCAGCGCCGTTGGCCCATGCTGTGCCAGGGGCTGGTGGCACCTCCTGCTCCAAAGCAGCAGCTGTGATCTTAGTGAGCGTGCTGGCGGCGAGGAGAGCTGTCCTCGAGCCAAAAGCAGCCCTTCAGCAGCCCACGTAGCCACCTCAAGGCTTGGCACGCAGGATCAGCAAACATCTGCTGGCAATCTTCGGGGCCGTGTGGCCATAGCGTATATATTTTGGCTAAACAAGACAAATCTGGCTGGTGACTGTGTCTAACGAGGAAAAATGCTTGAAGGTCTGTGCCCTTTCCTGAAAGGATAACATAAATGGTGATTGGTTCAAGACACAGCCCTGGCATTGACCCAGCAGGACGGCCCCACTACGCCTGCTGTGCCCTCACTCCTGAGCACAGCTCTTCCAGAGCAAGAGCTCTTCCATATGGATTCAGACTGCTTGGGGGACTCCCACTGGAAAAATATGACAGCCCCCAGGGGGACTCTTCCTTCAGATGGGGCACTGGGAGCATTGAGATGCTCAAATGAGCTCTGTGTTGGCTCCGGGAGTGGTGGAGCAGTGGGCTGTCCAGAGCCAGGAACATCTCTGGTGGTCAGCGAGGGGCAGAGGCACTGGCAAAGGTGTTCCTTCTATGAACAGTCTCCAGGAGGAACTTCTCACTGGGGCCTAATCTGGGAGCTGCTCTCCAGTCCTGCACGTGAGTGCACGTTTCCACACCCCCAGCCTCCTCCTGGGTCCTGTTCTTTGTCTGGCTCTGATTTCCAGCCTGGCTGTGACTCTGGCATGTTTCTGCCACCACTTTTAGCTTTCATAAGAAAGGGCATTTCTGTACCTGTTTGGTGCCAGTGGGCAGAGCTGGGAATGTTTCAGGAACCCAGCACATCACCTGAAAGGAGAGTATTCTTCAGAAAATCTAGAGGAGCAGACCAACAGGCATCAACGAGCAGGGTCTTGTTGCTGGGATTGCTTTGGTTGCGTTTACCCAGCTCAGAAACGCATCTCCAGCAGACAAAGCAAGGTGTGCACAAAGGGACACGCAGCAGTCTCTGTTGTGAAATTGCACTCCCTCCCCAGAGCCCTTCCAGTGGGCCGTTATCACATGTGCTCTATTATTGGATTTCTCCAAAGTCTCCCTTTATCCTTGTTAATGCTGCGAGTGTTGTAGCAAGGAGTGATACGATCTAACATTGGATAAAATCACAATTTGTCCTTCTTCTTGGTGTAAATGTAACGGGGCTTAACTGTACAAACAAATAAGCCTAAATAGAAACATTTGTGATGATAAATGGGCAAGGAGAGTGCTCTCCGCAAGGTGAGAGATGACAGTGCCTGTGAACAGAATGGAGAATTCCGCTGCCTCAGGGTCAGTCCCAGGCAGCCTCAAGGTCAGCGCTGCTCTCTGTGCTGCTCGCAGTGTGGTGCGGGTGTCCGCGCCTCGTGCTACTGGCCGGGCTCTGCGAGGAAGCGAAGGGCTGAGCTGCGCCAGGAGGAACGGCAAGTCTGCTCAGCAGCTCTTAAATGTGTGGCTAATGTGTCAGCCAGTTGCTGGTGTTATCGGACGGGCATATGGTGTAAAACGTTTTCCTCTCTTTAACTTCTCTTTGCCGACTGCCTACTGTGGGACTTGGCTCCACAACTGGATGGAGCTCCCCAGGCGGGTTCTCTCCATGAGCGAAGGGAAGCAGCAGGGCAGGACGCCAGGGCACCTCTCTGGCACACGGCCCCCGGCACGCTGACCCTGCAGTCCCCTCATGGTGCCGAGCGGCGTGTAATGAGGCCCTGCGCGGATATTGATATGACAGAACAAAAGGCCAAGGTGCAGTAAGGACAGCAATCCGCAGGTCTCAGTCCATTTGTTTTTCACACCAAATCCATCACGTTAATGGGTCACCTTTCTGTGGCAGCTCATGATTACCTGCTTACCCGGGGAGAGCGGCAGGTAGGCGGCTGGCCGGGGGCGAGGGGGGGCAGAGCCAGGCTCCACCACTGCCCAGGGGATTTATGGCAGGTCAGTGCCATGCGTTTCCCTGATAGATCAAGTGGATTGGAGTTTATTTGGGTCATAACGACCGGTGTTGTTTGCCGCGACAAAGGACGGATCTGGAGAGGCCATGAGCTGCCAGGGGAGTTGGCACTGGGCAGTAGGGATGTGCTCCTCCAGCCCCACGGCCCTACAGCCCCTTCAAGGTCTCCTCTGCCCTCACTCACGGTGCTTCTGGCACAGGAAGAGGTCTGCCTCTGATGGCACACCTGTGCCCACAGCATCCTCCGCGCTGGGACCCGCAGCCCTCGGCCTGAAGGAGGTGGGCAGCTCTGTGATGGACTCCCACGGCCGCTGTGGCAGCTGCACTGAGCAGAGAGGAAAAATGTGCCTTCTGTGGTGTCCTCCTTGTGCATGTTCCTATTTAATATTCATGCACCAAAATGAGACAAGTGCTTAATGAGGTCAGCCGCGAGTTTTATTTGAACTCCACCAGCAAAGGACTCCTCGAAATTGCTTTGCAGTGGATGTGCTAAAAAGTGCAATACTCACCCGCTGATAGCGCCTGCAGGGACCGTGCTGCACCGTGCAGCAAGGAGTGGGAGCCACTCCCCATTGCCCTGCAAAGGCAGAGCTCGAAATTCGTGCTTATCAAAACTGTTCTTCCATGTGTTTCTGCAGAGGTGTAAGAGGTTCATTACGATCACGGAGAGTGAACAGGTTGCACTGCTGTCCCGTGGGTTGCCTGCCTCTCTCTTAGGGTTAATATTATCAGGGAATGCAGAGACAAAAGCTAAACAATGCTAATTATTTCAATGCATAGAAAAATCCAGCCTCGGCAGACAGAGTAAATCTCATAACATCTCAAGGCATGGAAGCCATCTGTGATAAGGACGGTTGCCTTTCAAAGATAAGGAAACAAAATTGAAACATATTATACATAAATGGCTTCAGGCAATGAATCATTCCGCAGTGTCCTCGCTGCTGGAGTGTGGCCATCATAAGGAAAACAGTAATAATAATAGTAACAATAATTAATACTCTGGGTCCCCTTTGCTGCTCCTGGCTGGAGGGCCCTCGGTTGGATCCCAGACACTGGGCCAGGAACAGTAAACATACATTTATGGTAATTTTATTTGAACTCTTGAGAATACGTCCCACACCACTATGATTTGATGGCTTATTAAACCCTGCAGGGTACCTTCTCAGGATGGGAGTGCTAGGAGCAGTTGGAGGGAGAGAGAGAGCCATCAGCAGGGACCGGCATCATTTCCCTCCTAATTAAAAGTCAAAATGTCATCTAGGTTTTTGTATTGTAATTGCAATGGTCATTGCAAAGACACCATGAAATCTGGCTGCATTAGCACTTCTTTGGGGGGAGGTCTGGTGAATGAAGATGTATTGAAGGCTGCACTCTGGCATCCTTCTCGTACGAGTCCGGGCTTTAAGTGCAGTAAATGAGCCCCCTGCCAAGAGCTCACCTCACCTCCGTGCCCCCCCCAAGTATATCAAGGGACTTGAATGAAAAAAAATCATACATTCCAACCCTAAATGATACCAGTAAGTTTGTGCAAGCTTATGTAAATCACACAAAAAGTGACAAGTTTTCCTATTAAAAGATAATTGTAATCAGGGTGCTGGACGTGCGGTGCACTGATGATTGGAGATAGACGGGCAGCGTGAAAAGATGGATCGTTTTAATTTGCACCAATTAAATTGAAGTTCATGGGATCATCTTCTTCAATCTTCATGAATACTTTATTTTCTGGCTGCTATGGAGCTATTAAAAAGAATGATTGAGCCAAGAGCTAGGCATAGTATATTTTATGAAATATCACCTTTAAAGAATTTGAGTGCGCCATTTTCATAATGAGTTTTCTAGTACCTAATACCCTTCTATATTACCACATTTTTAAAGTGGATTGATCTGGAAAGTGCAGAAAGTGCAGGTAATGATACATTTTGCTAGGATAAGGTGGCTGATAATGTATCATGTTACTGCTCTGAGAATAATAGATTGTCTTGTGTTTGAGATGAGGCATTCTTATTTTGGTGCTCACCTTCTGCAGACAAGGGGGATCCTCTGTGTCTCTCAAAAAAAATGTTTAATTGCTTGCACAATTTCCTTCTTGTTTTTTTTCTTTGTCTTTTCTGTATAGTTTGTGACCTCGGAAAAAGATTTCGGGAGGTTTGAGGTACGCGTTTGTTGTGATGGATGTTGTTGGAACAGAACAGCATGTAGGAGACAACACACTATGGGAGATAAAGAAATACACAATCCTATATTATTTACCAGTGCCTCACATTCTCTTCCCAAGAGAAATGAGTGATGATAGCTTCAAAAGGATAAGTCAATGAGAAGGGTGGTCATCTCTCACTCACAACTGCCAAAGAGGCCCCAAGTCTCACTATTTCACACACAGACAAATCAGCCCTTAACAGGCAGCTGGCGATGCTCGGCTGGGGGGGATCTGTGCCTAACCGTGCTGTTCTCAGCCACTGTTTGCATCTGTGGAGCTGGGAAGTTCCTCCCGAGGTGCCCTCCTGCTGCCCCTGCTTTCTCTGCTCTGCTCCTCCCCGTGGACTGCAGGCCGGCTGTGAGGCTGTGCAGGAGCCTTTCAGCACTGCGAAGCATCCAGGAGGGTCTGCCAGGGCTGGGGAGCATTTTCATGTCAGCAATTGGTGCCAGTTTGGGTGATTGTGCACTTCCCTTTTTAAATAACACACTTACAGTTACACTGGATAAAATGTGAGCAAAATGCAAGAGGTCTCAGCTCCTTCAGTGCGCACGGCAACGATGGGTTGGGCTCATTTCTGTGATTCAGGAGCTGCAAGGTGCCCGCCTGTAAGGAAGCAGCAGTGGGAAGCAGCAGGGACATGACTCCCAACACGTGCTGGGCACAGCTCCCGGGGGCACTGCTGCAGTTCTGCGAGCCACAGCAACATGATGCCATGCCTCCCTACATAGGTTTAAGCAACAGCAATCATAATTAACCCTGCTAATTAATCAGGGCATAATATATTAATTGCCAGCCAGCACACGAGGCTCCAATTGAGCAGGTGCTGTGTGGGAATCTAATAGGATAATGAACTGACGAGCAGTGCCACGTGCACAGAGTGCGTGTCACTTGGAGGGACAGGCTTGGCACGACCCAGTGCTTGGCCAAAAATCGCTGCTCTCAGTGCTGCAGCCTGCAAAGGAGCAGGTGGAGCGGGGTGTTGGGGTGAGAGCCAGAGGTGGCAGGCAGGGAGGTGCCACAGCTGCCCACCTGCTGGCGGAGGAGTGTTGGAGGGATAGGATAGCAAGGTCAGGACTGGTGTTTAGAACCCACTGCTCAGACGTGTCACGAGGCTCAGCACTTCCCTTGGTGGGAAGCTGGGTGGAGCTGGGCTCATCACCTCGGGTCTGTGCCCCTCTCCTGCTGTCAGCACTGTGTTCCACACAGTGTTACCCAGGGAAGGCTTCTGGCCCCACTGGTGCCACCAGTGCAGGAGACACCCACCAAAGGCAGCCATGCAGGAGCCACAGGTCTCAGTCCTGCAGCTGTGCGATGCTCTGCACTGCAGCCATTTCTGCTCTGCACAGGTATGGGCTGGCATCAGCGCTGTGCTTTGCTTTCACTGCATTCTATTCATAAAGGGTACAGGTATCTGCGTGCTTTCATTCCAGCTGCCTGACTGGGTCTTTACAAATTCAATCTTTTCCTGGACTAGGCCACGCAATTCAGTGCAGCACAGTGCATCCCACAGCTCCAGCCCAGAGGCAGATCCCACAACAAAATAGGAGGGATGGCTCAGGGTCTTCCCATGAGCTCTGTGTGTGTGGGGATGGCACAGAGCAGTGTGTGCTGGGGGATCCCCTGCAGCAGGCAGGGATGGGTGGCAGCTTGCACCCCTCTGCAGTGGGGCTGCCTGCCCTCCCCTTGCCTGCCTTCACCATCACAAGCTCAACATTTCAAAACGCCTTATTTAGGGCAAGAGTTTTGCTGTGATTGCACAGGACCCTCTTTGATCTGCTTCACCATTGTTTAGTTTAATTGTCCTAAAATTGGCAATAGATTAAAAGAAAATAATTATCTCTAATTATGTTAATTAAATGGCTAATTCATTAACGAGCTTAACATCTTTTCCTTGGACAATCTTTGCTACGGGAGATTTTGCTTCCAAGAGGAAATGCCAGGCGTACGCTGCATTCTGTGCAAACTAAGTTGCAGCATGTTTAGCACGAGCTGGATGAACAAAATCCTCTCATTATTCAGTTGACAGAACAAAACTATAAATAGTGGATCGCAATTAAAATCAGAACAATTACTTTTTATCCATTATGCTGCCTTTTGCACAATAGCAGACTATAAAAGGAAAAGGCACAGTCCTTTTAGATCTCTCTCTCTCTCTCCCTTCTTCTCTCTCTCTCTCTCTCTCTCTCTCTCTCTCTCTCCTTATCCAGAACTGTAGCTGGCTTGCTAATTAGGAAGCTTTTGAATTAGATTATTTGCATGTCTGAACAGGGCTAGGGTATTAAACATCCCCGAGGACATACTATAATAGCCTCTTCAGTGGCTTTTAGGATCCCCAAGGAACCAGGAACTCTGAAAAACCTCCAAAAGGAGGGAAAGTGCATAACGATTTCATCCAATTAGGTATGGATTAGTCGGCTCTGTGTCTTTGAATCCTGCTCACTGCGAGAAGGTGTTCTCCTCCAGGAACATTTGACAAAATCATTGGGGAAATTATAATGCAGAACCTAAATGAAATCGCAATACCTTAGTTTCTCCTCCAAGAAAAAATAAACTACAAAATCAATACAGCGGTGTATAAAGTAAAAAGAAATGCACCAGTCACTTTATTGCTCAGCTTCAAGCATAGCCCCTGTGTTTATAGCATCCATGAGTGACTATCAAAGTCAGCCTCCAAAGGACAAACGCTGCTGCTGCTATGATTGGCTACAGCAGATTTTAGTTTTTAAATACCTCAGTGTTACCCTCCTTGCAAAGGCTTCCCACACTCTTCTAGTTTTAAGAAATCACCAACCCATTTATATTTAACAAGATAATTAAGCCGCCCGAGCTCTCCAAACGCAGTGGGCTTTGCACGCAGGCCTCTCGGGCAGCTGCTCGCTGCAGGGCCGAGCACAAGGGCTGCTGCTGAACGGCCGCGGCTGCGCGAGGGGCGCAGGGCTGCCCTCTGCTCTCCGTCACAGCGCGCCGGGCCGCGCAGGAGCCTCGAAGGGCAGCAGGGCTGAGAGCCCTCCGGCGGCGCGGGGGCTCAGAGTGGGTGATGCAGCCCCCAGCCCAGCTCTGCACAGCCCGAGTGGGATGGCAGGAGAAGTACAGGCGGCTGGAAGAGAATGCAGTGAGCGTGGGCTTTGTGCCGGGAGCCCATTGATTTTTATTTTTTTTTTTTTCCTGCTGTTGAGATTTAATTTGATGGAACTGAAATTCGAGCTTGGTGAGAAGTTTGATTACCGTGTGCTGCCTGCAGAGGTGAGCCACGCTGGCAGGGCTGCACTGCATGGATGCTCAGTGCCACTCTGGGTGCTGCACTCACTGCCTGCACGGAGAGCCCAGCACTGGTACCGAGTGGGGGGGGGGGGGGGGGTGTTCCAAAACAGCAATAAGAGAAAGTGCCGCAAAACCTGAGCTTGCAGCACAAGCCTCTACAGATCCTAACCTGTGAGGACAAACTGCCAGGTGCTCTTATGGTTGGTGTGTGGCTTTGCCTACTTAGAGCCACAGGAAACATCAGCATGACACTAAGAGCACGCCCATATGTAGAGGAATCCCTCCCAGACAACACAGAGCTGGTTTGGAGTGCTGTCTCGTACACAGGCGGTGAAGCTTTGGACTGTGTTGCTTGAGGTCTCAGCATGGCCAGCTTCCTAAATTCTATTTTTTGGAGCATTCATGTTTATGAACATGAAACTTCCCCAGCTCTCACGGCATTCATCCCACTGCCTCTGCCAAATTTCTCCAAATTTCTTTGATCTTTTCCGAATTTAAATAGTCCGTACTGTTTCCTTTTCCAGATCAGTAATTAATATATTAATGCCATTAGATTGAGTGCATAACCATGTAGCACACTGCTAGTGACCCTTAGCAGTGATTAATAAAACACAATCTACCGCTTTTGTTTCCTTCCTCTTAGTTCATCTTATTGATTCATAATGCTACTGTATCTCTTAGCCTCATTTTTATCTTGTTTCCCAAGAAATCCTGTGGGAAGACCTCATTAAAAGCCTTTTGAAAGTCTAAAAATATGTCAAGATATTCTCTTTTATCCATTTATATATTGGTAGGTTCAAAGTATTCTAACAGATTAATGAGACATGATTTTGCACAGCAGAAACTGTGTTGATTGGATGTGATCTTCAAGGTATTTTATCATTCTATATTTAATAAATGTTTAAACCATTTTGCCAGGTACCTGTGCAAAGCTGAATGGTGTCTAATATCCTGGATTACACTTAGAGTCTTTTAAAAATGTATAATATACAGATAAAACCCCACTGCTCTCCTTCCGGGGAGGAAAAGCAGTGCAAATGCTGCTGCTACATTCATTTTGTTCTTAAATGCAGTGCATATCTGAAGATGTGGCCACTTACTTCCTCCCTGATCGACTCCAGGATGACACACAGTGACTGCACAAGTAAGCTGCTAGGGTTCCTTGTCTGCACCCATTCCTGCAGTGCCCCAGGCAGCAGATAGGCCTGCTGGATGGGCACAGCGGGTGGCCAAGGCTGCCCACAGCACTGGAAGGATGGGATACAGCTTGGTGCTGTGAGCATCCCGCAGGTTTGCTTCTGCCCAGACCTTGCGGCCCGGCCACGTGCAGTCTGGGTGCTTCCTCCTTCCTCAGAGTTTGTTTCTCCTTGAGTTCTTTTTATGAGAAATCTGTACCACTTCTCCCCATTATTATTTCACTATAAAGATTAGCTTGTCAAAGTTTGAAGACTGAAACTATAAAACATTTTTTTTTCTCTGTTGGAGAACAGTTAATTTCTTTAAAATGAATACCATCTTAATTACAACCCGCTGTTCATTCCAAAACAAATTACTGGGAAATTATTTGTCCTCTCGGTTGCTCATGTCTATGTTTTATGAAACAGATACTTCTGGGCCTCCCCCAGGCTGCAGCCCTGAGCTCCTCGCAGCGTGGGGCACACGGGCAGCCCCGGCTCTGCCCCCGCCACCATCAGGGCCCCAGTTGGCACATTTATCCCACTCCCGCTCTCAACATAGGAGCAAACACGACCAATAGATCAACTCAACTTCATCTATAGCAAGAATGAGTTTTGAAAATAGAGAGCGTGAGTCTGCGTTTGGCACAGTCTTCCAAGCTCGGAGCACCCTGATATTGCCCAGAAATGTTGATGTAAGTGGAATCCGGAGTAGGCCCTTTAATTGGGTAAGAGGGAGATAAAAAAAGAAAAAGAAAAAAGAATGGAAGTTCCCTGCAGCCTAATCACATCTCTTTGGGAAATTCCCTCACCAACCCAGCCATGAAGCCGGCACAAATCAATGTGGCCCAGGGGATCAACATTTTACATATATATATAAAATTGTAAACATCTTTTATGTATTCAATGTAATAACTACACTCAGCATCATGGGCTTTAAAAGCAAACGTTATGGGCAGTTGTATTGCAATAAAGTGGTTAAATGGGAAAGCTTTGAAGGGCTGATAATTTGTACTCTTTTCTTTGCCGAACCAACTTATTCTTGTATGAGTATGACAAATTAAAACATGCTTCTATAGGAAGAGGTTTCCATTCATCAAAATCTTTTTTCCCAACCTTTCCATTTTCTGCCACATCTCAGCAGCAAAAAGGAGTCGTTCTGCTCCCAGCTGCAGGCGCGGGCCGGATGGCAGATCTCTGGCTGTGCACCACATCCAGCGCCCGGCTCACAGCGCGGGCACCATCAGCCATGGCCGTGCCTGCAGCTCCTGGGGCGATGGGAACCGTGCGCACTGCGCTGCTGCTCCTGCAGATTTACGCGCGGGGAAGCGTGCAGGTGGTGCTGTTAATAGGGTCCCTGAAAGTGGTTGCGGACTTCCCTCTGCAGTAGCTATAAAACTCTGTCAACAGAAATAGAAATTAATATTTTTAAAATTTATTAACCAATAAAGCTAACAATCAAATGTTATTTCTGACTTGCAGAGACAAGCAGTGGTGCGGGTTTGTGCTGCGCCACGCTAATTAACGCTGCGGATGTATTCTCTGGGGCCGTGTCTCAGTTGCTTCTGGATCAAAAATCAAAGTGATGCGATGGGTCTGGTGCACTAAATGAGCAGTAAATAACGCATTCACTGCCTTTAATTATTTAACAAGCACTGCAATGACCCAGGATAATTTAAAATATGTACAAAAATACTGCATGGGAATGCTGTGCTGCTGAAGGTGTTGAGTTTTTTCACTGAAGACAAGAGTTCTCACTTTATTTAAGCTGCAGAGAGTAGTCCTCTCCTCACTGCACTCCTCAGCATCCTGAGCTATTTCCTAGGGCTGGAGCATGATTTCCCCTCCACAGCTCAGTTATTGCCCAGCCCATCTACTGACAGAACCAGCAGGACTGACTTTTATCTTTTGTTATAGAATGCTGCACACCTCTTGGAGTTGTATGCCCCCTCTTCCTGTTTGCTCTGGGAGGGCTGCTCTATTGCTGCTATGGGAATGCTTTCTAATGCCATGCACAGCTCAGGTGTTCAGCGTTTAATAAGCATGAGAGAAAGGCACCCTTTGGCATAGTTAATTTTAATTTGTCCTCTGAGGCTTGGCCTCAAGTTACAAAACGAGGGGGAGAACCTGCAGAATCTCATGCTGCTGCTTTCTGGTACAGCTCCACAGGACTGTCAGGGACTGTGGGATGGTGACCTGCATGGGCGACTGCTCTGCTGCACTCCGCTCCCATTGTGACGCTGTGCAGTGAGGCCCCACAGGGACTGGCCTGGCGTGGGTGCCCAGAGCAGCACATGCTGGCTGGAACTGTGGAGTGGAGCTATGCATGGAGAGCCGTGAGCAGAGAGCAGTGATTCCCGCAAGGATGGCAGAGCAGGAGCTGTGGAACCCGGTGGGGAAGAGGAGGAGCGCACAGCTGGGCAGCGGGCTGAGCAGCACAGGGCTCGGGGTCAGAGGAACCATGGCTGCTGCTCCTTCTCTTTTTGTGGCCATAAATACAGCTTAAATAATTTGTAAAGCATTTGGACGTTTGAGGAGAAACCGCCTTAGAAAGTATTCATCTTCATTGGCAGTATCAGGGATTTCTAAGAAGGTACTGCTCTACATAAATAATCCAGCATTAGTCTTCTTGGTCTTAAACAAGTATCAGCAACCGTGAACTGTCCCTCCTTCTCACTACTGTGACCTTACCTGATAGGTTGCATAGTATGAAACTGCTGCCCAGCACCAGCCTTGCTTCATATTTAAGCCCCTCTCATGACGAATTGGAAATAATATCCTCCCAACAGTACTGACTTTGGAAACCTTCATTAAGGGTTTGATGATGCTGCATGTTGGCGCTCAAGCTCCTCCAATGACTCCTGTGCTTGGAGCTGCATGATTTCACCCCGCTCGCTTTTAACTCCCCTGCATTCATCTTGCCCGAGTGTCTGCACTGGATATTGTTTACTCTTTGGATTAGTAAACCCAGGATTAATTCCACTCTTTATTGCTGAAAGTGGCAGTAAATCCAGTATCAGGGAGAGCCAGGAATCTGCTTAGCTCTGCTGCATGACCCTTTCACGGGCAATAAAAACACACATCTCCTGTAGCAAGGCACTGTGCCACTGAGGTACAGGGACAGACAGAATCCCTTTCGAATTTTCCTTAGAAATCGTAGATGCGATGAGATCTTTGGTGTCTCTCAAGGGAAGAGAAAGGACAGAACACAATGGCTGCATCCTGCTGTTAGTGCTGATACAGCCCGCACGCTGCCTGTGCTGCAGGGCTGTGCTGGAGGAGAGGAGCTCAGCAGGAGCAGCAAGGGTTAAAGCAGCACTCCTGCTGCCCTGCCGCTCCGCTCGCAGGAAGGCTTTTTCCTGATATTAAATCAGTAAAGAGGAATGTGGGGCTGGGAACTGAGGAGAGCTTGTTGGAAAGGTTACCTAAGTGAACCACGCAATTTTTTCCCCTCAACTTTGTTCCATCCTAAGGTAAAAGGTTCATGCAGAGAGCTATAAATTCCTGTCACATTTTGTTGTAATCTCTCTATGGTTTTATTACTTAAAATGCTGCACTCTCGAGACGGGGAATTTTCCAGGGGTTTGAGGCTGACATGGAACCACATTTATATTGTGCCGAAGCTCCTCTGGAGTCTCCTTGAGACATGTGGCCGGCCAGCCCGGCGTGAAGGCCTTATCAGTCACTCCCCAGCAGAGTCAGCCCATGAATTATATCGGGAGCGGCGGTGGCTCCGCGAGCGCGGGATTGCGGGCCGCTGGGTGACAATAAACATGTCCTGGGAATGTGTCCTCCATCATTCACCTGCAGATAGCAGATCTGGACCTTAACTACAGCTCCCGATCTCTAAATCTCTGTGTGACCTGAGCGAGAGACAGAGGTGAGTCTCAAGGATATCTGCCCAGCGGAGCCCCGTGCAGGAAATGCCCAGGGGGTGCTGCAGGGTGCGGGGAGCTGCGCGGACGCTGCCATGCGGTGCTGCTCCGAGGGCAGCACCTCGATCCCACACTGTGCCTGGGGCCAGCCGCCCTGCTGCCCACGCTCTGTCCGGGCTGTGGGGCTCCTCGGCTCATGCAGCCACAGTGATGGGAAATAAATCAATCGAGCCTCTTCCTAAATGAAAATGATGAGAAGAAAGGGTATAAATGGGAAGTGTTTGTGAAGTAATGAAGGAAAGCGGCATGCTCGGTGCCACAACTAAACGGGACCGTTAAAAACCATAACCTCCGTAAAATTTGTGATAAAATTACAATTTAATTTTATAAAGATAATTTATTAGCTAATACCTCATTGCACATCTTAATAGCTTGTGCTTAAATAATAGTAATCTTGATTGCTGTGCGGTCATTAAACTATTTTTTTTCACATACTGTTTAACTGACCATTTTGTATGTGGTTTGGGAAGAAAAAAAGTAATTATTGAAGTCTTAAGCAGTGAGTTAATTTCTAATGAAAGGATAATTTTATCCCAATGATTTTACATTTAATTAACTGAGGCTACATGTAATCTGAAGTTTAAGGCGTGCTGATCCATTTGTGCTCAGGGCTCAGGGCAGCGCCTGCAGCAGCACGGGGGGACAGGGCAGCCAGAGCCCACGCAGTGTGAAACAGAGCAGTATGCACTGCTGCGCTGTCCTGAGATGTGGGTTAGAGCCCAGAATGGGAAAATTACACAGTGACAGTTTCTGACTCTTTGAAGTTGCCACCAGCCTCATCAGCACTTTGAGGATCTTTGCAGTACGGAAATTATGGCGCAGGTTCTGATGAGGTGTGCAGGAGGGAGACGAGGAGCAGCCTGGCCACGTCTGCGGGCTCTGCAGAACTGGCGGCTGCAGCGGCTGCGGGCAGAGCATGCTTGCTTTTGCCCTGGGACCAGAAGATTCCTCCTGGGGAGGCTTCCCACGTTGAAGGGTAGTTTGGAAAAGGCTGGAATGGTAGGAGAGGAAAAATCACTTTTGCTCAAATAGAAAAATGACTTTGGAAGAAGAAAAAGGACAATGAAAAATCATGCTTTGGTCAGCCTGCGAGTGTTTGTCTTTGAAATGCCGACACATTCCCTTTTGATTTGGCCCCATTCTGGTGACTTTTCAGCCCTGCGCAGCTACACAGGCCCTGCTCCCCACCGCCCATGTAGGTGCCTCCATGCCACGAGGGAAATGCTTGTCAGGGTATTGATAAACAACAGATCTGTGTCAGCGCAGATGCCTTTTTAATGGCATGTCCCGAGGTGCAGACATTAGGGTGATATCCTCCTGCCTCCCAGCGATGTGCGCAGCAATCACTCCTCCTCAAGCAGGGGAAGGCTGCTGGGAGCCCGCTGCCCCTGCCTCATTAATGCACCTCCCTCTGCTGCTGCGGACAAGAAAAGATAAACCTGGAGCCCTGTTTGCAGCAGCAGGGCCCTGCTCCTGCCAGGGGAGAGGTGAGGGCTGTGTGCAGATCGAGGAATGGGGTGCAGAGCTGTGCATCCGTCGCCCTGCAGTCTACTGGCACTGTGAGCAGCCCTGGGACTCAGCCACATCTGCTGCCTTCTCTAGGGGCCAAAGCCCACGGATTGCACTTCCACTTCTCTGGTGGAAAAAAATTCTGAAAATCCTGTTTCATTTTGGACGTCATTTGAAATCTAAAAGATTCTAATCATTTGATTCTAATTATTTGCTCCAAATCATGTTCCCAAATAAAATTTCAACAAGGGAAATGTCCTATCATCTCTTTAAAAGTAATGGAAAATGCTGAAGTAGAGCTTTAACCCTTGCAGCTCCATGGGCTTCCAGATGAGTGTTGATGCGTCCATGAGCTCTCGTGTCCACCTGTGTTACTTGACTCAAGGGTGTGCCTAAGGAGAGCCAGGGTCTGCACTGCTGTTGGAGCCTGAGTGCCCGCACACCACCCAGAGCACACAGCCACCCCTTTTCCAAAGAGCACCCAGCACCGTTTCCATTCCAGAATGCCTGTAACTCAGAAACAAGCACTTAGACTAGGAGAACTTGCCAGCTTGTCAAGAAGAAACAAACCAATACGGCTGGTTGAACTGATCCCAACTGGACTGCAGGGCTCAGACCTAAAATATTAATGATTCAGCCCAGAATAAAATTTCTCAAAAACATATTAGCTGCAAGATTATTAGCCCCGCGAGTCGCAGGGAGATCAGGAACCCTACCACATGGTGCACTGATTGCGGCAAAAATTACAATTCTTTAAGGAAAATCTCTCATGGCCACGGTATTTGGGTTTTAATATTCTGCCCATTGTCACAACTAAGCACCACCCTAGTAGTGGGCATGCAAATGGCAGGGGAGAGCTGAGAAAGACAATAAAACTGGAAGCAGCCTTTGGAAGGGCAAATAAATAATTTGATTGCAACATGAAAGTGTTTTCCGATTTGATGGGCATTTCCTTTTCATTGGAAATAAACCAGGCTAAATGGCTCAATTGGTCCTGTGCACCCAAAAATGGGCCCAGCTAGCTTCTTCTCTCAGTAAGAGTGGGTATCGTGGAGGTACATAAAAACATAGTTTATTGTGAAATTAAGTGTCCTGTTCTTGAAAACAACTCTTAAATTTAACATTCCAAGGCTGCTGCTGTTTATTTGCGCCCTCGGAGCGCTCTCAGCGCTGTCCACTCAAGTACTCGAGAAATACATTGTAATAAAAATAAATGGACAGTTTGGGTTTCTCTAAAATTAAAACAGGATATACAGCAGACTTGCACTTCTGCCTTGAACCAAGCTAGCCTGTGATAAAGTCACATTGTGTCAGAGATGGCAAATTATGTATGCTAATTACTTACCGGAATTTCAGATTTGTCCTTACCATAATTAAAAAGGTGTCACTTTATTAGAATAGGGCTGGAATGATGGGGCTTGGAGCAGTGGAGGAGATTTCTGGTTAGAGATAATTACCAGTGATGTATTCCTTTCCCTCACTGCCATTTTTGCTGCAATCTCCCCATTACTGGGTAATGGATGGCTGGCACGGCTGCGCGCTGCCGGCCCGCGAGAGCCCCCGGGCTGGGCCTGGACACCGGGGCTGGCTGGCACCAGCACTGCACCCCAGGGATGTGGCAGCAGCAGTGAGTGCCACGGCTCAGGGGCAGCTGCACCCAGGCTCCCCCCAGGACGTCCCTTGGGCAGTGCTCTGGGAGCCTCGCATGTGCCTCTCAGGGCGCCCGTGGCAGGGCTGCCATGCTGACAGCCGTCTTGCTCCCTCTGGCACATGCCACGAGGCCACGAGGCTGCTCTGGATGTCCTGCAGCAAACCGGGGCTCTCCTCCTCACAGCCTGGCACTGCTTCCAGCACGTGCCCTGCTAAAAGCCTTTGCTAAGGCTGACACATTATTTATATGCACGGTAATATCTATCTGTTGGCAGAAGAGACTTGAACCTGTCGAGGGCAAACTCAAGTCTCTCCCAGGGCCTGGCAAAAGAAAATAGCAGCGTTTAACCGCTATGAAAGTCACAGCGTAAACAGGGACACGGAGAGAATAATTGCTTGGCTGGAAAGCTGGGCTCCACGTTATCATTATACATTGAATTCTTGGTCTGTAAGTACAGGGCTGGTGTTAACCCCCGCAGAAGATGAAGGTTATAAAAGAGGCATTACTTGGAAAGGTCAGCAGGCTATGCAAACATGGTGCAGATACAATACAAAGATTCAATACTAAGAGCTGTTTGCAGTGGGTTGGAGAGGCAGAGCAGTGGGAAGAGTGGGCTCTGACACCTGAGCATTTGTTACAGAGTCCGGGAGACTCCTTCTGCTGTGAATTTGGTGAGCAGAAGCCCAGGTGAGATCCAGACCAAACTCAGTGCTGCTGGCAAGTGAGCACTAATTAGCAGTGGCTGCTTGCCATGGAAGATGCTCTGCAGCGCGATTTGCAGCTAGTGGCACACTGAGCTCCACGGCACGCTTGGAAATGCTCAGGTGAAACAAAGGGGGAGAGACAGCTGTTCTGTCTTGATACCACCGAGGTCTGGCTGCATACTGTCATCGATCCCAACTCTAACTCAACATATTTGGGCAGTTAAGGCATTTTTTTCTTATAAGAGAGACATCTCTAGGTTAAATGCTGCACTGCAACCCATGTGGCACAAGTCTGGTCTACCCACAGCACAAGCAGTTCTTGTGGTTGATGGAGAGACCCATCAGCCTCCACATTTTTATAAAAGATTGTTTGGTTAGCTCATGAGGCAGCATTGCTATTGCCAAAGGGTTTTGCTCCCCGGGCCTGTGCTGAATATTGTATTATTTTGCCATGCTCAGAAACTAAAATTACAACAATTTAATTTTGAATATGGTAGCATTATTACCATTTGTATTTGCCATTTCATAAGACTTTTCATTTCAACTGCTTTGCTTTCCTGTCAAGAGGAAAAACCTTCAATCTATTGGCTTTTACCAGAGAGAGAACTGTGCTGGAATGTAATGCAGTATTGTATATTTCTTCTCTAATGCTCTTTTGAACAAAATCATCTATTTCATCAACAGTATATCAGCGGTGACCAAAGACCATTAAATAATGCATCTCACTCAGGAGCAGCGGAGCAGGGAAAGGGCTCTGACCTGTTTTAAACCTTATTACTTTCTTGCATTATGCCCCTCACTGCAATCTTTTTGTTTAAGTGATTTCAGCTGAGGCGTTGCTTCCTGCCTTAAAATACAAGGCAGACATGTTATTTCTGAGGTGTTTGGTAGACTCAGCCTCAGCATTTCCCATTCAACATCTAAAACAGCCTCTACATATTAATCTTTGTTAACCTTGCCACATACACACTCATACATGCGTGTGTCAGGGGGCTGGTGTAAATAGCATCCCTCTGTATTTTGACATCCGTGTGGAGTCTTTCCATATTGCTCACACTTGAGTTTTTAGTTCCTAGCAAATGCTCAGTGCTTGCAATTAGCAATCACAGGGTTGGTAAAGCATGCAGGAATATTAATCTAGAGTGGAATAGCTCAGAAAATAGAGATATTGCCATAATAATCAGAAGGTCGGGACTTCAACTGTAGACTGAGATTTCAGCAACACAGCAGTACCACAGACTTGCTCTGATTTACCTCTGTGACATTAGTGCTGAGGAGCTTCTCAGCTCTGGGGGTGTCTGATGGTGGAGAGGCCAGCGATGACCAAAATGTGTAATGCACCATTATTTTTACTCCCCCAGGGCTGCCCCATTCCCAGGCTCCTCTTTGTCTCCCGGGGAGGCTCCAGGCCGGTTCCAGCACTGTGAAACACAAGCGTCTTCAAGGGGACAGCCGACCCGCTCCAGGGCTCTGTCCTTCCACCGCCGCCCCCGATGGCGATGTCCCTCCTGGCCCAGCCCTCGCAATACACTTGGCCACAGATACAAGTGGCACAGGGATGAGGGCTGTGGGGGCCAGGGCGGGATGAGCCACCTGCCCACAGCCCGGGCAGGAGCGCAGCGCTGCGGGGTGAAGCGTGGCTGCTGCAGGAAGGCTCTGCTGGGAGCTGAGCTGGCGGCCATGGTGCGGAGCTGTCTCACTGCTAGCCCTTGTGAAGCACAGACCCCCACCAGCCTGCAAGGAGAAAGCCTCAGAGACTTACAATTACATTTTCTCACTAGTCTAATGAGGTGAGAGACAGACAGAGGAGAGAGTTCCCTGGGCTAATTTTCCAGCCAGCAACCACTGCATTGCTCCGGTATTGTGAGAGGCAGAGGAGAAATGACTCTTCCATATTAGAGGCTCTTGCTGAAGGCATTTTGGAGCATATTCCTCCAGGACACTACAGGAAAAAAAATCAAGATGACAAACCACTATACTGTGCTCAATTGGGATGCAGAAACCCCGCCAGAGATGCGCGGTACCGGGGTGCACTGAGTGCAGGAGGCTCTTGGGTGGTGGAAGCAGCTGCAGGGCTGGCAAGGGTCTGTGGGGAGCAGCGCTCAGCCAGAATCACTGTGTGAGGTGCTTTTCCTGAGCCAGTGAGACAGGAGGTCAGCACCTGCATGGGAGAGGAATTAGCTGTAAGAGAGAGAGAGCATTGCATTTGTCTCCACAGCTATCCAGCAATTTGTTATCATGGAAATGTTAGCAATGGGATAATCACTGTCCTGTGGGACCGGTGCTGTTCTCTGTGGGCAGGCACTGGCAGAAAGCTCTGCTTCCCTCCGGGCATGTTCATTCTTTCAAATAGAAGAAATCCCAAGAAATCGCTTTTCATACCCACAAGGAACATGGGAGGGAGCGCTCACTTGTTTTTCATAACTTCTATTGTCCATGTGCTGGTTTCAGGTTAAGCTCAACATTTGGCCATTTGGAGATACTTGGATGATTTGTTGCAAGTGTTTGCTCAAAGGTCTTGTGCTCCTCTCATATTCTGGGTTTGGTACAGCAGATGTGCTTCTAGCAATGCCAGAATGGGCCTGGAGAAGTGCAACTTTCTGATCTCGGAGTAAGCCAGGTAGAAGGGTAAGCAGGATCCTCTTTCATCATGAACAAAGTCCATGAGCACGTACATCTGTTTGCATGAATGTGGAGCATCCATGTGGGACAACCAAACCCTAAGTGAGATTGAACCTTTTCCATCTCGGAGACAAATCCAGATAGTCATGTTTGTCCCTTGGCATGCTGTGTAGAGTTCAGAGCTTGCAGGTAGTCCTGGAATTAGCTTCGGCCTGAGATCAGTTCTTGAGGAGCAGGAGGAGCCCACCCCTCTCCTTTTTTTTGTCTTCACTACTCTGCTCATGCAAACTAGCTGGAGTTCTGTCAAATATCAAATAAGAATTTTGTTGCAGAAGCTCTTGGAAAATTGACAGGCAGCATGCAAGCAAACATTAAATCAATAACAGCAAATTTCCCCTGGGAAGCTTGTAGTGTTTTCTCATCAAAATCTTTAAATCCTTAAAGAAACCATAAAAGGTTTACACTCCTCACACTGGTTAATCTGGTTACCTCTGCGTTGCTCGGCGCGGGCTGATGGCCGAGCACACGTGTAATACCCAGCGCTGATCACCGCGCGGTAAGTGTAATACCCAGTGCCCCGCGCTCTGATGTATTGCAGCTTTGTTAGTCACTGTGGCTCCTTGGTAAATTCATTTGGAGTCCTCCGGGGTTTTAAATCTCTCATTTGGCCAACAACGAGGTCTGAAAAGATTGCAGTTCATTTCGACCCATAGTGGATGGAAGGCTCATTTACTGGCTGCAGGCAACTCAATCAGGCTGGCCGCTGATGAGTGAGTGACTTGTTCAGACCGCTAGTCAATATGTGTCTGCTGTGATAGAATGTCAGCATCTGCTGGCTGCTCCTGTCTCCCAGTGCTCTGGCTTTTTTCATTTGGTCTGATCAATGTTATTAAAAACACCTAGGAGTTCCTTAACTGCTCTGCCACTTGAGGCTTTTCTTTCTTTCTCTTTTCTTAAACACAACTTCGTATTATCTGCAAACATGTGCAGATGATGTACACGAATTGATTTTTTTACGCGGATGTAGAAGTGTGGGGACTCAGTGTGTGCATATGCTCACATGTGTTATATTTTATAGGAGATGGTTTTAAAATTGCATCAACCTGGTTTGATTTTTTTGTATGTGCTGCCCTGAAGTAGCTCAGATTTAGAGCCCTTTACAAACATCTAACCACCACTGCTTGTGAATAAATTTTCAGATACAAGCTTGTAAAAAATAATACACCTTGCCCAAAATTTAAGCTAGAATTTCCAAGTGGAATCAATAGCACCCCAGGAACACCTGTACATTAAAATGCAGGTCATCACTCCAAGCAAAGGACAGATAGGATTAGGTGCATAACCACAGGGCTAACATCCTGTTATGTGATGGGTCTGCAGCTCAGACATCACTGCCCCTTGGCTGCGCGCCCCCTCACTGCCCCGCAATCCATTTCCTGGGGGTGAGAGACTCACCACGACACAGGCAGGTCAGCTACTAATTATGTAAAAAAACAAAATCAAAAAACAAAACAAGCAGAATGCAGATATATTGCTAAATTTTTTAATCCATCTGCCAAATGTGTCTGATCCTGTGGGATTCATATTTCTCCTGGTGGGGAAGGACAGCTCAGTGTATCTGGGCCATGTGGGGGCTCTGCTCATGCCCTGCTCTGTGTTTGTGCCATCAGTGGTGTTCCTCTACCCCCCACCAGCACACAGACACCTGAACTCTTGCTCACTGCTGTGCTGCCCAGCTTGCTCAACAGTGGGTCTGCACTGGGATGCTTGGTCTCAGGAACGTGGCCTGCATGCTGCCTGATGAACATGAGCACATGAACATGAACGTGGCTGTGCTGTCCCATCTGCAGAAGGATGAGGTGCCAGCTCACTCTGCACTCCTCATGTCCATGTGGCACACAGGCGAGCAAGGTGATCTGCTGTGACCTGAGGACATGCCTCAGAGCCATCCCCTGCTCTCCTCCCTGCCCCCTTCCTCTGCAATATGGCATCCAAAATAGATACCAAGAAATGACCTGCCAAGAAAAAAATGGAAGCCTATAATTATGTTATTGAAAAACTGTTCCATACTGTATTATTTAAGGTTATTTTATTATGATGTTGAGATGAGTTTCTTAAAGAAGAAACTCTGGTTTTATTGCACTCCTCATGGAGAGAAGCCTTGGGTGATTTGATAGCCTATTTGAACAAGAAGGATGCTTTACGAGCCCCTATAAAAACTGATGACCCCACTCACATTTGTATTTAATGAAATAAGGAGGAGCTTTGGTTATGTTTTCAATAACCTTCACTGCTGTTTCAGACCTGCCTCAAATTAGAGTCAGAATCTTCTTGTTTCTGCAGGAGCCAGGTGGACGCAGGGAATTGGGGGACCCAGCCTGGCAAGGGATGCTGGGGCTGCAATGGGACACTGTGCCAGGGATGGGACGAGGAGTGGCAGTACTGGGAACAGCCCTTGGGGAGGTGTGGGGGATGGGATGGGGCAAGGGGCCCAGTTCTCCCTCCAAATCCTCCGGGGGCACCTGCACTCGTTGTGATCCTGAGTAACTTCCCAGATACAAAACCAAGGTTTTCCACCGCAGAAGTTCCGTCTGTCATAAAACATTAAATCTCACTGAAAAGTTCCAGTGCTTGGATTCCCCCCATTAAATTAAATAATTGCTGCTGCTGGAAGGCTCTGCAGCTCATGCTGTGAGCCAGCAGGCACTTTCCCTGCCTCTCCTTGGCACAAGAGGAGCCTCAGGTCCCCGGCTGTGGCTCAGCCCGGTGCAGCTGCGCGGTGCTCCAGGATTCCCGGCTCCCCTGAGCCCAGCGGGGCCGGGAGTGCAGCACCCAGAGGCAGAGGTTGTCCCAGGAGCGGCGGTCGGGTCAGCGGTGCTGGATTTGCCCTGGTGCTGCTATGGGGAGCATAGGCACCAAGCACCTAAAAAGGCCCAAAACCAGCCCTCAGTGCACCGGGACACAGGAGGGCACCCCTAAATTTCCATGGGGAACAGTTTGTTGCAGAGCCCCAGCAGTGTGCATGGTACTGCAGAGCACGACCTGGACCGAGCAATAGCAGCATTCCCCTGTGCTGCACCATCACCAGTAACCTGAGCATGTACTGGAAATGAGATCTGAGCTGAGCTGAGATGCACACGTTGGCCCCGCGGTCCCTGCACGCCATGCCAATTGCAAGGGGACACAGCTACGTGGGACAGAGCAGGGCAGCTACTTGTCTTATGGCCATCTACAAAGCAAGGCCTAATTAACTTTAATCAATGGGGCTTTCTCTATTGAGTTGTCCAGAATTTGATTGCTCCCTGCAGCAATACCCAGCAAGGTTAATGTGAGATGAATGAAATCAGAGAGAAGAAGCGGAGGCGGGGAGGCCCCGGGTCCCGCACTGTGCCTGGGACGGCCGTGTCTCCACAGGGCCCGCAGATGTCCCACAGCCAGCCCCATTCCGTTCCTCTGCCAAGCTCGGAGGTGATGAGGTGGAATCTGGCAGAGTTTATTAAAGCACATCCAAGCCCTCCGACTTGCATTTGCATTCACAGTTTGATGTAGATGCCACATAAGCAGATGCCTATGAATAAGCTAGAACAGGGTTACAACATCCTAGTGGTGGAGTGATTCAGTGTAATGCCTCGGCAAGCTGTTCTTTAATGGGCTGGAAGTCTTATTTTTACGATCATTGGAACGTAAAGGGTCAGAATCTTAATCTTCTAATACTGTGTTTTTAACAACATTTACACTTTAACATATTGAAAAATCTCATCTCTTTCTGCCAGCCGGCATGACAACACAATTCAAATCGATCAGTACAGCAGTTTATTTAGGTATTTTACACATAAATCACTCTGGCTGAAATACTTCTTTTCGCTTCCAGTACTTCTTAATATCTCAGTGTTTCTAACTTCGATGTTTCTTATTTGAGATTCCAGAGTTGGGTGAAGTCTCCCTCCTGAATAATTCAGAAGCCACAAAGAAAGGACAGAGGCAGGTTACAGTCCGGCATGCAGCGCAGACACGATTCTTTATGGCTCATTACGACAGGGAAGCTGGTACCCAAGGAAAACACAAAGTTTGCAAATAGTCTGCAAGTATGAGAATTAAATCATGCGTCCCCCTACAAAACTGACAGGGTATGGAAACACATCAGGAAGAGGAAACGTTTCTGTTTCCATGAAACCTATGGCGAAGTATATTTCAGAGCTTACAGATCTTAAACAAAACATTCAGCCAAGGAGCCAGCAGAGTGCAGGAAGACATTTGCCTCCCAGAACAAATTGATTTGATTCATCTCTTGGATGAGGAGGGGGAAAAAAAAAAGGAAAAAAGGAGGTTCAGTGGGGTTTCTTGGCTCCCTTGCTAACAGTGCAGTCCTGCTGTGCTGGCTCTTGCCTCCCACAGGGTGATCCCACAGAACCTGTGCCCAGGCTGAAGCCTCAGCAGAAGCACTTCTCATGGATGCTCAGTTGTGTTGGGACAGTAGGGCAGAAGGTTTGGCTTATAATTTAATTTAAAGGTCCTCAACCAGTTCTACTGTTTCCTGGAGTAGAGTTCTCTCTGGTCCCATGTGAGAAAGGAGCTGTGCACACGGGCTGAACCACAATGATTTGATTCATGGGCTGAAATCATCATTGAACAAGTGTCACAACATGGCATTAGATTAAGAACTAAAGTGATGGGCTATGGTGAGCCTGTTCATTAGTATTAATAGAGCTTAATTAGGCACAAGCATGGTGTTGTAAGGAAATGTGAAGAGGTGTCTGCGGTTTCCATGGTGGGAAAAAAAGAGGTGCTATTCATTAAAGGTAAAAGAAGCCCTTTGTACCTTTCTCTACATGACGGTGCAGCTCAGGCTCAAGATGAGTCCTGCTGCCCCAGGAGAGCGAGGGAGTTAAAGCCAGGCTCAGGGTAAGGAACCCGAGCAGAGGATGGGAAAGTCCGGATGAAAACCAGGCAGTGAGGGCTGCTCTCTGGTGAGCTCTGCTCTGTGAGAGGGGAGGAGATGGTATGCTAGGCTGGGCCCCCATGCTGGGGGACGGCAGGCTCCGGCTGCTGCAGCTGGGGCTGAGGGCACCACTCGAGGTCCTTTTTGGAGGGAGAAAAGCAACATTAACAATAGGTCTGCAGGAACTGCACCAGCAACGCAGGTGGCTTTGCTGGGGATGCGGTTGTTTTGTAGCCATAGTAAACATCCATGGATGCATCTGATGTTTTTGTAATGGTTTCTGTTGTTTCCTTCTCTTCAGTATCCTCCCTTTTGTACCAGTTCACTTCCATTCATGCTGCTCTTTGCTTTATGGTTCTTAGGCCATTGTGCATCTCTCCCCATTTGGCAGCATTAAATTTTATTTACCATATGTCCCTACTGCTGCAAAGATGATAAAACCCTTTGGATTTTTGTTGTTGCTGTTGCTAGCTCATTCAGTGCTCACCTCAATTTAGCGTTCTCGGCAAGTGGAGCTGATTTGTTGTCGGTTTTCAGTCTAACTGGGGTCCAAGCTGGGACAACTGCCAGGCTACGCTGCAAGCCCACACTTCACTACTGTTGTTTTTTTTTAAAGCACTTTGCCAGGTACCACCCCTGCAGGAGGTCTCTAAAACCTCCATGGTGGGAGAGAGCATCATATGGACCTTTGGCAAAGGAACCAAGAGAACTGCCAACAAAGCCCTCAGTACGTGGTTATTTTTCACTTCTGTTCATATTCTGTTGAAAAGATCTCCCCTTGCTGATTGTACGAATTAATGCCATTGTACCTGGGGTTAATGTGCATTTCAGGCAGGCTAGAGCAGACAAGTGGAAACACAACCTGGGAAACACATCCAGGACCAGATGGGTTCTGCACTTTTTCTGCACTGCCTTCCACAGGCTGAACTGCCAGAGGAGGCAGCAGCCAGGGGACAAGTGCTCCTTTGGACACTGTGAAGGTCTTATGGCAGCTGAAGTCCTGGAGCCAGAAGATATGGAGAACTGCCTCCTGCTCCCACAGCCAGAAATACATCTGCACTGAGGGCTCTGTAGTCTCTGGGGGAAGCCAATCTCTTGCACTTGTTACCAAAGCTGGTACTTCCCTCCTATTATGTTTAAATTAAAATGCAGCAGACCATTTTAGCACTCATGAATGAGTGAAATGCAGAATGCTGGTACATCAGGCTTTGCTGCTGCATGCAAATGTATCTGGAAACAATGGCTTAAAATTGTTTCCACCTTCAAACACATCAGGAGGTGATTTCAGGATCCTTTGTGGAATACTAATACCTACTTCCAGAAGTCTTTTAATTTTCAGTCACTGAAGGGGCAGAGTTTGAGATGCAGCTAGCTCTCCTTTTAACAAAATAATCATCATCTCTCACTTTCATAACATCTTCCAATTCAAAGGGTCTCAAATGGAGGCCTTCATATCTCTGAGAGCATCACGCAGCCAGACGCAGAGCTCAGCCAGAGCACACTGACATCAGGACGGCTCTGCATGGACCACTGAGTGCATTTGCATGATTGTTGAGCAGGACGAGGGCTGAGCTGCCATTCCAGTTGTCTGGCACAACTTTACCCTGGTAATGGGTTGTATGACAAACGCTGCCACTGGCGCGTGCTCTCTGCAATGTTTGTGTACTGGGAACTGACCCCCAGGACTGCCCTTGCAGCATCCCAGCGCCCATTGCCCACGGGCTCCCCCTTCTCAGCAGGGCTGTACGAACAGCTCTGCCCTCGCTGGGCATCGGCTGCCAGCGGTGCCCCGTCAGGCTGTGGATGGGAGCAGTGCCACCACCCCATCTGCGCCCCCGCGTCCCCATCCCCACGTGAGCCACATGGCGCCCAGTGCCGATCTATGGAGAACCAGACTTGAGGAGAGCTCAAATTAAAGGTAAGTAATTTCCTTTTTTCCTACCTTGAAATTCCTATTGATTTCCTACCTAAATAGAAATTCCCATTGATTTCACGTCTGTTCATATTAGTATGTTACATTGTCACCTTTTCTTTGTAATATTATGTTGTTTTATGCATCTGTGTGTTTCGGAGCACCATGCAGACCCTGCACACCTCCTCCCAGGGCTCGGCTGTGCTGTGGGAGCAGCAGAGTGGTGCTGCCCATGCTGGGCCCTGCCCGCTGCCCCTGCCCGCTCCCTGCTGCCAGCAGCACGGTGCTCACCCGTCACGGCTGAGCTGGCACTGAGTGGGAACGCAGCCGTGCTGCTCGTGTGATGCTCTGCCGGCTCCACAGGGGTTATTTTTCTAACGCTTCCCACGAAATCTGCTTTCTGTTTAGAAATCCTACAGCTAACAGCCTGTTGTGGTCCTCACATCTCCGGTGGTCAGACAAGTATCTTCCCCCTGTCCCCGGCGTCCTTTATTTCTCACACCTCACTGAGCAGGCACCGCCATGCCGAGACCTCTGACCGAGTTGTCAAGGTGACGAGTGCTGTTATCCTAAAGTAGTTATTTCACATACATGGTATTTTGTCCCTTGCTTTTATTGAAACACAGAGAAGAGACCAATTATCTTCCTAATGGTTTGCACAGCTTCCTTCTTCTTTTAAATGGGAGTTAATGACAAGCAGTGTGGGCACGGTGTCTTTTTGCACCCTGGAGCTCTTAGGCGGCCCCTGATTTCCAGATGCCCGTGACACAGGGCAGCTCCGCTCAGCAGAGCTCTCCTTGCACAGGCACTGCCACCAGATTTCTCTGCAAAATTAAAACATTTCCACACACAGATGAGTGCTGGGCCGTCTGTATGGCTGCAGGTGGGGAGATGCCAGGACAGGAGCAGCACGCAGGGCTCCCCATGGGGCGCATGGGAAGGCAGGGCAGTGCACACAGAGCCTTCCAATCCTGGAAGCTGCCAGGTGCTGCCGTGGCAGATCTCAGTTTGCACAGCTCTGTTGGGCACCAGTTGTCCCATGTCTCCCTCTCCGGAAGTGGTGAGTTAAAAAGCTGAATCTATGCCAGTCTGAAGCCAAACAACAAGAAAGAGGCACTCTTCTGTCACTCACAGCCCCTTGCTAAGGTGCACCAATGGGAACCATCAGGCAGTGGCTCTCATGCAGAACACAGGCGGAGGTTTAGTTTGCCAGTGCAGCCCTGGCGAATGCACTCTCCCCTCCTGCAGGCTCCACAGTGCACAGGATCTGTTCCCAGCTGGGCTGAGGCTCTGTGCACCTGCGCTGCATTTTTCCTGCTCCAGAGTTTGTGGAGCTCAGCAGCTCGGGTGTATACACAGCAAGGCTTTACCCAGACAGGCTCCCCCGCTCTCTAGCATTGTTATTGATGTGATGCAGCTCGGTGGATTAGTAACGGATGCGGTATAAGCCACAGGGTTTCTTTTTGCCTTCATGCGTGCATTACCCCATCAAGAACAGAGGTTTCACTGGCACCTCCCAAGTCACACAAAGCAGATAAATACTTGGCAGATACTATGTTTGAACACAATCGGCCTCGGCAGTGAATTGATCTCCATGTAACAGCCTGGCATATAACTGCAGGTTTTCTTTTTGCAGGGCAAATGCAAATTGTGCTGGAACAGATATGGATTTGGATTACGTAAAGCAGGAAATTGTGCTTCTCCGTGTCGAGATCCAAAGGGAATGCACGACTCCACCAATGAAGAGCCAGGAGAGAAGTGCTACCAGTCGTTGTGCTGACACGGCTCCAACAGACACCTCACCAAGCTGGGTGCTCATTCTCAGGGCCTGCTGCTGTTCTGCTGCCCACATACCCAGCAGCCTGGACACAAGGGATTGGAGAGGAAGGGGCATCTCCTCAAGGCATCAGCATTCAGACTTCAGATCCAGGATCGGAGCCCCACAGCCTCACGTCCTCCTAGGCACGGTTGATGTGGGAAGGTGCTGGGATCACATTTCCCTTCAGAAACAGAAAAAAAGAGCTCCTAGCATTGGTAATGTGCATCTGCATGGAGCTGGGTACAGGAGCTGTGAGGATACCAGCCTCACGCGCCCTGCCTGAGCACCTGCTAACGGTGTTTTAATCTTTTTCCACTCTGGAACATCGCAGCAAAATCCACCTGCAGATTGTTTATCTTGTTTTGTTGTGAACAAAGATGCGGCCTTTAACTTCCGCGAATGTAGTGGTTCGGTTAATGTCTGGGCAACAGAGGCAGGGGATGGGGGCATGGCAGTGTTAATGGGAGAACAGCTCATTTATAGTTCCAGCATGCTTTATGACATCAAAAGAGCATTGAGAGAATGCTTGGGATAATGTTAATTAGGGCTCAGAAATAAATGCTTTGCTTCCTCATTAATTGTTATCACTTTGTTGTGCTCATTAGAAAGTGATTCCTAGCAAAGAGCTGCTGAAGGTTGTGCAGTGTGGCAGGCAGTGTGTGATGCACATGGAGGATGTGGGGCAGCCGTGGCCTGCGGTGGTCTTGGAGCAGTCCTGTGTGGGGCGGTGCAATGTGGGGCAGTGAGGCAGCGGCACACAAACAGATCCCCACCTTTATCACAGACCGAGAACAACTCTCTTTCTGTGAAGTTTTCTTGTCTCAGCCATTTCTGTAGATTATATGAAAAAGCACTTCAGAAAATTGAATAATAAAACCGTAGTGTAAATCCTTTTAAAAAGAGATCAAAGACCAAAATGCTAATAAGGCTGGGATGGGAATAAAATCCAGGCTCTTCTGGTAAAGTAG